>NC_052518.1:76894277-76976777 GCF_014356525.2 Nilaparvata lugens | reverse complement strand
AGAGCCCAAAACTCATTAAAACATCATTGATTGAATCATAAATCATTTGCAATTTGACCAGCTAATCGATTTGACAAGTTTTTTGTTAAACATAACCAATTTTGTTAGATACTCTTCGAACATTATTCCTTCTATTTGAAGAATGTTTCCAGAAAGTAGTTCAGGAAAACACCCATGCATTTCTTTTGAGTTTTCTTAGAGATTTCTTGAAACAGCAAACGATTGATTGTTATATTTGTAGTCTAATCGTGTAAAATATGTAATAAAATTGATATTTTTCACACAAACACAATACAAATCAAAATAGAACGTTCATGGTTATTGCGTTTAGCATTTAAGGTCAATTGTGGAATTGAAAATATTTGTCTGTAAAATTAACAAGTTGTCAATAAATTGTTTGAAATACCCTACCCTCCTGAAATTCAGAAGGTATTATTATAATTAGAGAGCACAAAATAGTTTCATAATTTCATACATCGAAAAACTATTGCAAAACTATTGACAGGCACAGAGATCGTTTCCGTTATATTCGGTAAATTTAGATGCAAATTGAGCCAAAGCAAAGATCAGCTTTCTACTGGTTTAATTTGTATTTCTGGTTTGAAGACTTTCATGAGTTCTTATATGAGTTCAAACGGTGTAGTCTTTTGGTTTTTCGGCAGAATGTTTAGATTGAGAATCTAGATAAAGTAAATAATGATAAAAATAATATGAAATAAACAAACGGCGCCGCTTTGAACTTTACAATGTGTCTGAAATTCTTCAAATACTACACCTCTAAGGAGGGCGATTTGCATGATAAAATAATGATAAAAATAGACTTGGATTATAGAATAGCCACGAGATAAAAAATTGTAATATTCACAGAAGTTTAACATAATTATCCTATCAGGAAATGATTACATAATAACATTCAGATTTCTCGGCTTGAATGTTCAATACAATAATTGATAAAAAAAGCGGCCATCAGGAAATGATTTCATAATAACATTCAGATTTCTCGGCTTGAAAAAAACGGCCTCGTTTTGCGCTTCATGGTGATAAAAATAGAATTGAATTATAAAATAGCCACTAGATAACGAATTGTAATCTTTACAGAAGTTTAACATAATTATCCTATCAGGAAATTATTTCATAATAACATTCAGATCCCTCGGCTTGGAAACTCGATACAATCATTTAATTATTCTCATTTGTACCACTGGCTGGCTATACCGGAATGCCCCAGCACAGATTGTTGCAATGTTGCCGTCTAGCGATGGGTGAGCAGGTGGCTGCTCGGGTGGGCCCGGTTGCTGCAGAGGCTCTCTTGCTGTTTCTACTTTCTATACACCTAAAAATTATGTTCAATTACTGACTTCTTGATTTTGATCCGTTTTCTCCCCAACTATTTTTATGCTGTTGCATAAGCCCTTATGCGTCGTCGAACAAGATGTTTAATTATAACTATTATTTTATATTTTGCGTACATTATTTACTTATCTTATTTCTCAAATCTTCAATATGTTATTTATTGGTAATATTGTATAATTATTGCTAAATTTTGTTTTTATTTTATTCTATGTTTTTATTTTTTCTTCAGTGTAATTATTCTCTTCTGCTCAGAAGCGACTCCTCCATGCAGGTCATTCAAACCAGGAGTAATTCATCTACAACCACTCATTATAAATCACAATAGCTATTGTATAGTTGGATAATATAATGTATTATGACTTATATATTATATGAGGATAAACAGTAGTTGGAAAACGGAGAAATGTGATGAGAGGGTAAGGTGTATATGCGAAAAAGTCAGGTAAACAAGCCTGGTTCCTGGACCGAATTTGAGCTCCTAGATGCAAATAAATAAACAACAGCGGAAGGAGTTGTGATCAAGGCCGGATGGTTGGGGGTGGCGGTTGCGAGGGGAGGGCATTGGCATTGTTACACTGGCCAAAGTCATCCTGGTATCGATTTGCTCAGGCAAGCGCATCCGCATCAACCCCACTCCCACTCGCCGCCACCACACCCCCAACCAACACTCACACAGCGCACACAAAAGCAATTTAAATGCCGCTACATTTAAGGTAACACTTAAGAAGACACACTTTCTGTCTCAAAAACCCCATCGTTCCTCCCCCCCACGCCATCTTGCACCTTCTCACCCACCACCACCTCCTTCACCACCTCCACCACCACCACCCCCTATACCACCTCCTTCAACACCGCCCCTACCACCTTCTACAATTCCTCCTCATCTTCTGCCTCCCCCCGATCCAGCTCTCTGCTGTCCCCTTGCCGAGCCAAGCAACACATCTTCTTAAATGTTTGCAATAAACAAGCTCTGGTCCCCGAATTAGTGAGATCCAGCGCTTCTAGTTATCTCGTAAGGTTTGCTCTAATTAGACGTCTCCTTTCTTCCAAATGAATCAAAAGGGAAATTGATATTATTGATTACAGGAAAATATTTTGTTCCAATAAGTGCTCAAGCTAATTCTAATTTGAAGACAATAATTTTTGTAAAACATTATAAATAACGAACAGATTTAGATAAGCGCTGCTTTATCGGTTTTTTCTTCTGAGATGTCTGCTTGAAGCTGGTTCCGCTAACAGGCAATTATGAAATTGAGAATCACTTTCCATCCTTCCAGAGCTCACGTAAAACTAAAGGCTAGTTATAGCAAAAAATTCAAACAAAATATTTTCAAGTCATTTCAAATATACTAAAGACTTCAGTGAATTCTTATTGTTCTCTACCGACAACAATAATTAGTAGCTCAATAGTTTATTGTAAAATACTGTATGTTCAGTTTTTTTATCCAGTTTAATTTTTCCGCTGGTCTTATTGTCCATGAGAAAGTGATTTGGAATGAGGTTTATTATTTTAGTACCTTTGTAAATTAACTGCCTCCTTATACATTCAATATTAGTGTTATAGGTTACATATTTGTTAGCAGTGGCCCTTAGATTATTATAATAATTTAGTGTAGAGTTTATTGTGTGAGGAAAATCGGATCTATATTTTATTAAGTACTCAATTACGGTTTTTATGTATAATTGACGTATAGTCATGACCTCAAAATCACTAAAAAACATATCCGTTGGATAGAGCCTGGGTTTGCTTAATATAGTTTCAATTATCAGTTTGTGTGCTACAAATAATTCAGCAATATGACAGTTGAAACAGCCTCCCCAAACAACGATGCCATACTGCAGAATTGACTTAACTAGAGCATGATACATCATTTTCTGGTGGTTCTTATTAAGAATTCTGTTAACTTGGTAAAATTTAAAAGATACATATCTAATTTTTCTACATATGTATTTAATATGAACATCCCATTTAAGGTTTTCATCAATTATGATTCCCAAGTACTTAGTATTATTGACTTTTTTGATGGTAAGACAATCATCACAATTACCTAAGTTTAAATTGCACTGAGAATGGAGTCTCAAATCTTGATTCTCGTTGGGCTGCCCTACTCTATTTGCAGAGAAAGTTATGTAATTCGTTGGTGTGATTCATTCAATCTCAGTAGAAATATATTGCAAGTCTCGATTTGCAATATCTTGAGAAATGATGTAATTTGTAACGCAGAATGGTGTGAAAATTGGAATAAATTATTATAAAATATAATAATATTATAAAAAAAACCTTGTATAGACTTCATGCATTATGTAATTTTTCACTCAGGATGGATATATATTAAACACTAGCGCTTCGTTCGTTCTCGGAAGGGGGCTTCGCCCCCTGCACCCTCAGTAGGGTGGGTTAGCAGCATCCGCGCTTCGCGCTCCGGCTGAGAGGCGGGCATCGCCCGCCCAATCGCATTTTATGACTGTATAGGGTTGGATAGCAGCCTACGCGCTTATATTTCAAACATTCTCGTGTACACAAAGACAACATTTTAATCAGGGGGATGGTCATACAATTATGGAAACGTAATGCGTTTGATGAGGAATTAATAATAATTATCAAATCATATCATTCTCAGTTTTTGGTGAATTTTCACAACAATGCACCCTAAAAAAACTTAATGGCAGAAGATACAAACATTTGTAGAGCCCTGCAACAGAATAAAGAAGAAAATCCTGTAGAAGTTGAAAATTTAAGTTCGATAATAAGTAAGACAAGTTAGATGTCGGATTTGGACAAGGAATTAGAAACGTGAATGCATCATCAGGCAGAGAGGAGATAAAACAGTAATGGAGTGAAGTGAGTGGAATGTTCTGACAATCTCCACAGTAAATGCTATTAATGTACAAAGAGGCTATGACTTTGAGAGAAAATTCATTGAGTAAACCTGACATGATACTATCGCACAATGAATCAATGAGTGCAATAGACAGAAGCTACCAAATTCCACTCCACTATACGACTATTCCATTCCAAGGGAATATCTTTTCTTGTACGATAAAGTTTTTTCCATCTCCTCGACACTTACTGGTAGAAAGCTCTGTACTCAAAATTATGTTCAACGTATATGAAAACAGCTGATCTCAATTTGAGCCAGGAAAATTCAAAGTGGTCGCGATACCCTTCCCGAAAGTGGTCACTTTTCGATTACTTCCAGTTTTAATTGTGCACGGGAATAATGTAAGGACCAGGGTTCCTTTTATCGTGCGCTACCTTGAGATGGAATTGACAATCCATAAAAAGTCTAATGAGCTGTTTCTATTCACATATTTTCGATCTTTTCAATATAGGCTATGTTGCAGTTACGTATTCAGTCATGTTGTTGTTCACTCATTTACATATTATTGGGTGATTTCGAAGTGGAAAAATAGTTGGCCGTGAATTTCTTTTAGGTGTGGGGGGAGGTTGTCTCGCATGGAATTCCAGTCTCAGCAAACGCCTCGACTGAAAACATCATGATCGGCCACCGGCCACTAGCCGTCCTTGTCACTTGAATTGCTAATGTTAATATACACAGTGCCCCACGAAGAGGTTTACACGTTCGATTTTGTATTACGTGCCCATTCATGCACCGGCCTTTTTTAAATTTCACACATTTTACAAAGTAGGTTCTGAAAATATTATGGGAAAATTTCAGCTCCCTAACCTTAGTGAAAACAAAATGGAGACATATTGAAAATCTTACTTATTCGCTTCCTATAAAAACTACTTTCATCAGTTATTATCTGATTTGTTCACTTCGTTGCAATAGTCTTGGCTCATTTGATGGTACCAGAAATGGATTAAACAATCTTCCAACAAGATGGTGCTCCACCTCATTTCGAAAATTATGAAAAAGCTCATACCCATAGCTTCAATAATGATGAGGAACTAAAACGATCAATAGAAGAGGAACTTCTCCGGATACCGTGGAGTTTCATTGTAAGAGCTTATGAATAATTTCCTAAGCGCTCTTATCAGTGTGTTGCTGTGGATGGATTTCAATTTGAATAATTTTGGACTTTAAGGTTTTTCATTAGGCTAGGCTATGTTCTAGTTTTTTTTTATTTAGAAGTCATATTGCCCCAAAGTGCAACAATAAAAATATCTTATAGAACCAAAAGTACCTTTTTAATGTTCTTAAAGTATCGTTTTCCAATATGCCGCCATTTTGTTTCTTCGAAGGATAGGGAGTTGAAATTTTCCCAGAATATTTTTAGAATCTTCTTTGTAAACTGCGTAAAAATAAAAAAGTTCGGTGCATGAATGGGCACGTAATATAAAATGAAACGTGTAAACATCTTCGTGGGACACGGTATATACAGAATTGGTGAAAATTATGAAAACAGCTTAATATCTCTTTTACAAGGATAGTTTTTGTCAGTAGCTTTCATTGGGGATCATATTGAAATTAATTTCATCATATATTATTGTATGATTTGATATAATTGTATATGTGCTATATTGATTCTGTATGTAATTCGAACATTTTTTTGTTAGTTCTTCTGCGCTTAGACTTATGCCTTTGCAGTTTTTTCTGATTCTGTCAAATGTTAGTTCGTAATATTCTATTCCACTTTATTATTTATTATAGCAGAAAGGGAATAATTTTGATTTTAACTTGATTTATTGATAGAAAAACACCTTAATGCCGCTTCAAAATGTTGGTCCACCATCTTGGATCCCCCATTTTCTATTCAACTTAATATTTTTTAATGAGAAGGTGGTGGTCATATTATATATGGTTTCGCTACAGAATTTTAAGAAAAAATGAGTTACAAAAACCAAATGTTGATATCTCGAACGGTTTCAAAGATATTCACATTCAAAGTACTAATAAATCATACAAAAACTATAAATATAAATGAGTAGGTACATTGAAAATCTAAAAAGAACCTAAACTATCACATTCCACTTATTCAAGTGTCAATTAACACTTATAGAGATATCGTCCAACATAATTATATGTAACTCTTTGAACAGGAAAGTTTTTCTATCAGATTTTTATGTATGGTAGGACATTTATAGGGCTCATTTTATTCACCTTTGTATGATTTATTAGTATTGTTTACTGATCCCTCTTGAGTCTGCGAAGTTTTTGATACAACACTGCATGCATGCTGGTTCCCTTCTGCTGTCTTCATGGTTTCTACTATTCTTCCTGTTGACCCTCTCCTTATCTCAGTAGCATTATATCAGCACTATTGAAGGTGGTGGCCATGGCCCCTTGAGTGAGTGGATTGTCCTGTGTTGTGTCTCCATGATTTGCCAATGCATCCTAACTGCACATTATCAGATTCCAAGGCATTGATGCTTCCCCTGAAGTCGATTTCTCATACATGACATCACCAGAAGTGCAGAATACTGTACCAATTGATTGCTGCAACAATTGCTTCCTGGACTCCTTTCCTGCTTTCCTGCTGCCACTGCCAGTCCTATCATCACTTTCATTCCCTGATCTTGGAAGTTTACCTCTCTTTCCTTGATGACCTCACAACTCCCACAGTTGATATCTCATGAAGCTGCATGATGTTCCATGAAGAAGCAGACAGCTTTTTGGCTTGAGTATTTTCATTGATGATCTCTTCTGCGCCTGAAGTCCTCACTTTCAACTCCAATGGGTGCAAGACAATTCGCTGCTCATACCTGGATAATTCTTTTTTTTTTCACAGGATTGGAAACGTCTTCTGATCTTGCAATTTCATCTGCATGGCTCTCAATGGCGTTCCAATTACTTCTGGCATGATGTCTCTTTGATCAGGACCAATTCCAGAGACTGTGTCTGTAAATTCTTCCCTCTCTAGGAGTCTGGTCTTGGCAAAACCTGGTTCTTCCGACCTGTTATCCTGGTTGATAAACTCTCCTCTTCTGCCATCCTCTTCTGTGGATACATCCACTTTCTAATTGTCCTGGTCACTGTCAAGTTGGCAGTTAAACTGGGTCCCTTTACAGATTCTAGATCCAATTACAATCTACCTGGTGCATTCATCGAGTTTAGTTAGCATTAACATTATTATCAGCAACTGTGTTTATTATTTTCAATGCAGCCTGACATCTGTGAAATTTTAATCATGCTCTGTTGTTGGATTTTTCAATGTATTCAGTGTTACAGATTTTTTGCTTCTCTTATATATTCTCCTATTTCTACATTCTATATAAGCATATTTTGTTTCATCAGTTTTGAACTTGTCATTTAGACTCATTACGCATAAGTAAAAACATTTGCTGCTTTAGGGCTGCGAACTGTGAACTGTACCAAATGTGTTTTTTATTCTGTTCGCCTCTATTGTAGAAAAATTTTTAAGCTCTTTCAGGAATTAATAGTTGGATATTCTTAAGAATTTAAAAAAGAAATATGAAAACGAATGATTAGCTGGTTCTTTTTCACTATATATATATATAATATATATATATATATATATATATATATATATATTATATATATATATATCAGATCAGTCAGTATTATAAAACGAATTTTGTTATAGATCTTGTTTTCACTAGCTTTGATTCGGTATTGGCCTATAATATTTTTAACATTACTACCATGTACAAGATTCTCATGCTCAATACATTCAATGGTCAGAAACTCATGATCCGAGTACGGGAAAGGAAGAACCTTATTCCTTATTAGAAACAACAGTACTCCTAATATTGGTAAAAATATCATTAAGACAAGTATTATCTCTATCTCAAGCATTATCTGTATTTACGACATTTGTGAAAGTCATGTTCAATTGCCTTAATAAGTTTTTTTAGCTCAAAAGAGCTACGTCTATCTCTTTTCAAGTCAAAATCCGAGTCCACATCTCCACCAACGTATGAATGATAGTTTTTAAATGCTAGCCCATGCAAGAATTCGTGAAGTTCTCCCAATTGTTCAGATCTATAAATTGATGTAATTAGTTATTTGGAAGCACAATTGATAAGACATGTTGCTTCAAAGTCCAACTCCCTGCAAAGGAAAACTACATTTGAATGGTCAAAATCTTTAACTGATCTTTTCATAAAGATTGCCACTCCACCTCGAATGTGAAGTGTTCTATGAGAACTATTACAAAGAAGATAATCATCTAGTTTTAGAAAAGACAGTTGAGACTCTCTACACCAATGCTCACTTACATAAATAATATCAATACTGTTATCAATAGCGAACTCATTCAACAAGAGTCCTGCTTTCTATCTTATTAAATCCTGCATAATAATAAAACCTATTTTAATTGTTTTAATTCTATTAGGGGCGATTGCTGAGATCGGGATTATCTCTTGCGCTCGGCTAAAAACCGGTTTTTGCGCCGCAGATCAAAAATCGGTTTGCTGAGATCGGGATTAACCACGCTCGAGCGCAAAAGTTAGTCGACCGGCAATTATCGCAGGGAAAAACCGGCGGTCTAAAAATCGGTTTGCTGAGATCCAGTCTAGGCTAAAAATTAATCTCGGTGGATTGCTGAGTTCAAGCGTAGATCAACTCGAGTTTAAAAGATAATCTCGGTGGATTGCTGAGATCGGGATCAGGCTAAAATGAGATAATCTCAGGAGCAAAAATGATGATTTTAGACTCCAACTTAGACCTGCTAGGAGGCAGGTTTAAGTTCGGGATTAAGCTATTAACTCGCTATTCTTTTGATTTTATTGAAAATCAATGTCAAATTGGGGTTCATCTTAGAATTCTGAATAATTTCATTACCCATAAGTCATATTTAAAATGTTTTTCCACTAATGTTTAAAATATTATAACATAAGAAAGTGAAAATGAAAACACCTTCAAACAACAAGGAAATTCTTTACCTCGCATGAAAGAGGGATCCGGGGGGCCTCTCCCGGAAAATTTAAGAAAAATACCCTCAATTTGGTGTGATTTCAAGCAATTTCCACTTGAAAAACTACATCCTAATAATGAAGTATCTTTATGTTCAGTGGACTGATCATTATTTAATTTTTCATAGAAAATATCATAGGCCTATGTTATTTCAGTTCATATAACAAATAGAATGGAAATATAATTTCATTAGTCATTCAATTGTTTCAAAAAATAGTTTCAAAGCTATAGTCTACAAACCTATGATTTTCATGATTTTTACCAAAGTGCAAAAAAATATATTTACTGGGGGGGGGGGGGATATATCCATGTTCCTAGATATTACTGGAGATTTGTATATCCTCCTTTCCCCGGTGGAAACTACTCTTTAATTATAACATAACTAGGACATTTTGTGGGTACCATACTAAAAAAAGGTGCTGGAGCATTGTTTAAGGGAACTAAGATTCAATCACATGAACTGTTTTACATACATGATCTTTTCATATTTATGCATGAAACTGAATGAACAATTATCAATACATGTTAAATTGAACTTTCAATTTCTAAAGATTGTAAAAACAAAACTGACTTACTTCAAAAAGATCTTTCTGAAGTATTCGCTATACGCAGTTCCATAGAGTAAAGATACTGTTTGAAAGTTACCTATTTATTTGTCACTGGCAGTACGCACTAGCCCATTCACTGAGTAGCCCATAATTTTATTATCATTCTGATATTCTCTCAACACTCATATTATATATTTTTTGTTTAAACAGTGTCTGAAAATATATTGAATTGGAAGCCAATTCTTTTTACTCAATTTCTATCAGTGGTCGATTACCTCCTACGAATCTAGGCTACGATCGTATCGATGCTATCTACCCGTATAATTGATTTGAACATAATATGGAACTGCACCTACATCAGTAATGAAGGAGAACTGTATTAAATACGTTGTAATTGTACGAAAGTGTGAGATGATATCTATGTGGGGTTGATTGTTGCTAATTGGAGGCAGCTGCGTTTGCTTTCTTCATCACGGGATGCAGAAATAGTGTGCATTGCATAATTAAACTATTAAGTTGAGTCCAGATGGTGATGAGCGACCCTTTGTTTGCGTGATCCTTCCTGTGGAATTGATTTTGTGAATGGATGAAGTGAATAATGGATTATCTTGAATATTTGGATTATTACGAACCAATACATCAAGTCGGCGAGTATGGTATCAGAATTCAAAACTGAAGAGAAGTGCTGATTGCTCTCAGATTTTTTGCTGATGGTAGTCAACATAGAGACTGGCGATTTATGTGAGTACTGCAGCATCATGTCGCATTATACATAGTTTTGCGGCGATAGCTATTATTTGTTTACTATTTATTAGTAATGGAAAAATATTAAATTAAATTCCTAGCTGGACAATACGCTAGAAAAAAACTACATTTTCGAAATAAATGAAAATGAACTCCAAATGAACACCAAAAAGGTAAGCAGTTGTTCATGTGTTCACTGTAACAACATTCGAAAGAGTTTAGAAGATTATCAAATCACAGATGATCATTATAACGACGGTCGAAAGAGGATCGAGACTGAAATAGAGAGAGAATGGGAGTAAGTGGGGGAACGAGAGAGAGAATGAGATTGATTGATTTTTTTCTTCTTCAATATGCCCTAATAAAGGCATATTATGCCTGAGAGAGAGAGATTGATTTATAATATGCCTTTATTAGGGCGGAATTAGGACTCCTGGTCCTCTCTGCCACACAACCCTTTACAGAAGAAGACAAATTTACATAAGAACAGAAAAAATAGATTACATATCATGTAATAAGGTTACATAAGATTAATATAAGTAAATAAAACTCCTAATCAAAATACAGTTTAAAAGAGAATTTTAAACTTTATTTATTTATACAATTAGAAAAATAACTATAGAACTGTATATGATATGAGGTTCTTTGAGAGAGAGAGAGAGAGAGAGAGAGAGAGAGGAGAGAGAGAGAGAGAGAGAGAGAGAGGAGAGAGAGAGAGAGAGAGAGAGAGAGAGAGAGAGAGGAGAGAGAGAGAGAGAGAGAGAGAGAGAGAGAGAGAGAGAGAGAGAGAGGAGAGAGAGAGAGAGAGAGAGAGAGCGATAGAGAGTGGGTGGGGTGAAGAAGAAAAAAAAAGAAACGAATGAGGGGAGAGTGAGTGAGTGTGAGTGAGAGAGTGCAAAAGCAAGACGCAAAGACAGCGTGTGAGAGCCAAAGTAGCATTCGAGATGGCTGTTGCCAACATTGCGACAATAATTCCCCGTGGATTCCTCCAGTTGCGCCTCGGTCTGGCTAAACTTGAGCGTCGGTCTGGCTAAACCTGGGGATCAAAGTTGCTCTCGACCAAGAGATGACCGGCGGCTAAACTCGATCTCAGCAAACCGATTTTTTAGCCGAGACCAAAGTTGCGCCGGGGTTAGCCAGACCCGATCTCAGCAATCGCCCCTTATTCTGTCCATTATAAAAGAGTGTGTGGAATTATTCTTATCACATTGAGCATCTAAATTGATTTGATTAGAACAAACACCGATCACAGAATGTGTATCAACAGAAGTGGAATTCGAATTTAATTTTTGCCCAACTACTCTCCTAAAAAAGAACCAAGTGGAAGAGTAATGGGAGAGAATGAACTGAAATATGAGAATAATCCTCTACATACATAACAATCCTGTCACTGATATACGCTTTTCCAAAAACATTCAAGTGCAAACCATGACTTGTGATAAATCTTCGTCCTAGGTTACTAATTTCTATGAATTCTACATGTGAATACAAGTTACATATTTTCAACATTGACCTATTAGTTTCTCTAATTGCGACGTTGTCGCAGGACCAGTCTGCCAGGTCATACCGAAGAGGAACTGAAAAAAACAATAACATTTGTCGTATAAACTGCCGCCAAACTCTGTTGCAATGCTATTAGAACATCTTCAAGCTCATTCTTGCTTACATCATTTGAGCCGGCTCGAATTATGACAAAGTCCTTTGCACCAAAGCGATCAAGGTTATTGGGTAAGACTTAACATTTTAGATGTTATTCTTATTGAACTCTCTGCAGACATTTCTCCCCTGACTATCAGCATAATGATGTATTTTTGCCTCACAAGTGACACTGGCATTAGGTTTCCCAGATTGATTCTAGGTCTTTCGATTATACAATCTACGATTACAACAATTAGAGCTTTCACCTTTCGGCTTTTCTTCATACTTTCCCGACTCAATGTACAATATTGATCATGTTGGGTCCTCCATTTATTAGGCTCTCCTCACTCCACAACTCTCTCATTCCTCAAAGCTAAGTTATCTGCCTCCAATGCTTCAATAGACGTAGACATTGACTGCACTCTTTCTAATAGAGATTAATTTTTGTACTCAAGTGACTTGATCATTTGATTTTAATCCTCACTCTGACTCTGACTCACTCTAACTCACACTCTTTTAATTTATCTTTAAAAAACATTCCTAATTCTTCAGTCTACCTTCTTGCCTGTAAAAGTGTAGATCCACCTAACGGTACACTATGATTCGACCGAACAAAGGCACGCTGAAGAATGAGGTCAATGCTCCGAAGCCAGGGCCTTCTCCAGCTATTTCTGGATCTTTGTCTGAAGAGACCCTCCGCATTATTCAACAGCAAATCGAAGAATCTGTACAAAATGCTGTCTCAATGGCTGTGAAGTCTATTTTCGAGGAACTTAAGGCATTGAAGGAGGAGAACAAGCAGCTGCACGATAGAACTCGTGAGCTGGAGGTGTCTTGTCACCTGAAGGTCGACGACCACGAGCAATACGGGCGCCAACATTCAATACGTATTTTTGGGATCCTGTAGAGCGACAAAGAAGACACGGTCCTGCTGGCGCTTGATGTCTTCAACAAGTAGCTGAACGTGCCCGTGACTCTGGTGGATGTCAACCGCTCGTATCGTGTAAGAAGGCGTCAACCACCTCAACAAGAGCAAGCAAAACCTAAGGACCGACCCATCATAGTTTGACTCTACAGCTACTGGACCAGGAAGATGATCTTCGACGCTAAGAGGAAGCTGAAGGGTTCCAGCGTCACCATTCACGAGATCTGACTGCGGAGCATCTCAAGATCCTCAACGCTGCAGCCGACCGTCATGAGCACAGGAATCTCTGGTCATCTGACGGGAAGATCAAGATCTCTATCGGCGAGGGAGGATCCAAGAGGGTCCACACAGTCGAGAGGATGACCGACCTTCTAAAAATAAAGGTAAATTGAATCATTTCAGGATTTGATGACTAATGTGCCCTTCACTACAATAATAGGAAATTCGTATTAATAGATTTCACAGTATTTAACCTTGGCATTTTTCATGAGATGGCTTTCTGTTCTATAAATGAATCTTTCCATTGCTATTTATGATATTTATAATATTTTATAATAAGGCAATTATTTCAAACTAAGGAGATCCACATTTGTTAATACTGATTAATAATTTATCTCGATATTAATTCCCAAAACTACGTTCAATGCATCAACTACTATACTCCAGAGGGTACTAAGATAATCATTATCTCTATTCTTACTGATAATTACATATCTTACCAAAATTATTTCCATAATTAAAAATTTTCGAAATGCTGAATTTCAAATAATTTGGATGATTAACATACGTTATAGATATAGATGTAATCTATAGGTATAGATAGTAATCTCATCTATATTAGGTGTACATAATGATATCATCTACTATTGCCACAGCTCAAACAATAGAAGCTAATGTGTGAGGAATTATTGATAGAACAGAAGGGTGGGTAGTCTGTTCATATGCTTACATAGGGGCTGTGTTCCATTTAACGTTATCTTAGACATTCATCACTAAAATATTACAGTACTCAATTCACTACTTTTATCGTTATTGCAACTCCCAATAGTTAATTATACTTCTAATACTATATAATATTTTTCATACTTCACTGTTCAATCCTATTCAAAACTCATCTAAAATAATCTAGCACTTTCTCAATCGTCTCCTCCACTTCTCATTTTTCTTTCTCATTTCTCTTCTTAATCTTATTGTTATTATGATTACTAGAGTATTGTTGTAATTATTACATTTATTATAACTTTTGTGATTTTTGCGATGATGATTATTATCCTTTTCTATTATTCTTCGTCTTCTTCTTCTTCTTCTTCTTCTCTTTCTTTTTCTTTTCTTCTTCTTTCCTTGATTAATTCAAGATCACAATACGATGTTCTATTTCTTATTCTATAGTTCAGTTTCATGAGTTCTTCTCAATTGTGCACATTCCTTCTTTCTCTTCTCTCCTTCCATATTATTATCATCATTTTCTCTGTGATTTTTACTTTCCTTGCCCTATTACCATAGGTAAGGAAAGTATTGCTTTCCAAAAAAAATTAAGGTACCCTAATTTCATGTTTTCTATACGTTTCAAGGTCCCCTTAGTCCAAAAAAAATGATTTTTGGGTGTTGGTCTGTGTGTGTGTATGTGTGTGTGTGTGTGTATGTGTGTGTGTGTATGTGTGTATGTCTGTGAACACGATAACTCCATTCCTAATTAACCGATTGACTTGAAATTTTAAACTTAAGGTCCTTATACCATGAGGATCCGATAATAAGAAATTCAATAAAATCCAATTCAAGATGGCGGAAAAAATGGCGGATAATTACTAAAAAACCATGTTTTTCACGTTTTTCTCGAAAACGGCTCTAACGATTTCCTTCAAATTTATACCATGAATAGCTATTTATAAGCCCTATCAACTGGCATGAGTCTCATTTCTGAGAAAATTTCAGGAGCTCCGTAATATTCTTGAGAAAAATGGCAGATAATGAATAAAAATCCATGTTTTTCACCGTTTTCTCGAAAACGGCTCTAACGATTTTCTTCAAATTCATACCATGGATAGATATTCATAAGCACTATCAACTGGCATGAGTCTCATTTCTGGGAAAATTCCATGAGCTCCGTAATATTCTTGAGAAAAATGGCGGATAATGACTAAAAATCCATGTTTTTCACGGTTTTCTCGAAAACGGCTCTAACGATTTTCTTCAAATTTAAACCATGGATAGTTATCTATCAGCTCTATCAACTGGCATAAGTCTCCTTTCTGGGAAAACTATGGGGGGTCCACCCCATCCTTGGGAAATGGACTTAGTAACCTCCTTCTCGTGCATGAAGTAGGTAGGTAGCGCAGTTCATAAAAAGAACACATAGTCGAGATGCTTCATCTGTAGAACAGCTGTTTTGACGACTTTAAAAAAATGACGACTAAAAAAATCATCGAATTTCACAATTATTCACACAAAGAAAAAGTACTTTGAAAACAATTATATATACACATATACAGAAGTCTGATCGTAGTTTCAAATATGAGCAAGGAAAGTTGTGTGAGTGTACCACACCAGATTTTTCCACTAGCTATCCAGCATGTTCAAACGTTTATTTCTCTTTCTATCTCTATTTCTCTTCCTACATTTTCTCTTTTATCTGATTACTTTCTACCAATTTCCATATTTGATATTAGATTCTTTCTCACAATAAATACTATTCCTCTTCCCTTTTATGCAAATATTATTCATTATCAGTTGTATTATATATCTTTTCTCAATTGATAACTTTCTTCAAAAATTTTTCGTTTTTCTTCTGGCTTTTTCTTTTCTTTTGCAGTTTTTACTGGTTCCCATTTCGCTCTATCTCCACCTTGAACACGATCTTCCACTACTGGATTCCATCTCTCTCTATCACCACTTGGACTCGATTATCCACCACTGGATTCCATCACTCTCTGTCTCCACTTGGACTCGATCTTCCACTACTGGATTCCTTCTCGCACATTCTTCACTTTGACTCGATCTTCCACTACTGTATTTCTTCTCGCTCTACCTCCACTTGGACTCGATTCTTCCACTACTGGATACCTACTCGCTCTATCTCCACTTGGACTAGATCTCCAACTACTAGTTCTTCCTCAATCTTCATCGTATTCACCATTCGGATTATTCATCACCGGAACTCCAGAGATCACAACATCTACATCTTATTGTGTTTAGTGAATTTTTTGAACTAGTGTTTTTATATAGTGAAGGGAGCCGAACTGTCAAGGCATTCAGAATGTACTCGAATCAAGAGACTTTTTAATTTAGTTGAAGTCTTATCAGTTTCATCCCCATTTTCCCCGTCATGTGTCGTTCTGAGGTCGGTTCACGGTTGGTCTGCTGCTCCCATGATGCCTCTCACTGACACGTCAGCTCGCTCGCACTCAAGTAGGTATGATCATTTCAATAATAGTAATAATGACGCAGGTATGTTTCTAGCAAATAAGCTCCATTCTTCAAAAAAACCTTTCAAGGCTGCTCACCTTAACGTCCAATCCCTCAGCTGCCACATCGATAAACTCAGAGCAATCTTCCGTTTTCAGGACTTCAATATAATTGGAATTTCCGAATCATTTTTGAAGCCTAGTATTTCATCAAATTTTGTTGCATTACCTGGATATTACCTTTTCCGGAATGATAGATTAAATAAAGCTTGTGGGGGTGTAACAATTTATGTAAAAGATGGTATCAAAACAAAAGTTCTAATCACATCTAAACAAGAGTATTGTTCCAGACTTTATGCTACTTGAATTATCCTTATCTAGTACTGATAAATTACTCGTTAGTATCTGTTATCGCCCACCGAAAATAGGTCATTTTACAGATTTCGAAAATGCCTTGCTTTCTCTTATGACTTGTTATAACTGTATACTGGTTATGGGGGATATGAACACCGACTTGAACATGACAAATCGTAACTATGACTAGTTTCAACTGACTACAATTCTCCAATGACTAAACATGACTATTTTACCTCTCGATCCAACTCATCATACTAATGAATCTGACACACTCATTGACCTTCTCATTGTTAGTGATCCTAATGAGGTTGTTCAAGCAGGCCAAGTCCCAGTCCCACCTATTTCTGGACATGATTTGATCTACTGTGTACTTTCCCATAAGATACAGCCAGAACAGAAAATCATTACTTATAGAGACTTCAAAGACTTTGATGAAGCCGCTTTCCTGACTGATGTGGCTCAGATTCCATGGCATCAAATTGAAGTGTTACCCTCAGTTGATGACATGGTCAAGACTTTCGAGAATTGGACTTTGACTTTTTATGACAAACATGCACCTTATGTGACAAGGAGGATTAATAGAAAACGACGAGTACCGTGGATGACTGAAGACATACTTAAGATGATGGGACGTAGAGACAAAGCACATGGACAATTCAAAAATACACTTGACTTGGACAGTTTGATAGAGTATAGGAGCCTTAGAAATAGAATTAAACAGGAATTACGGAACTCAAAGATTAGGTACTTGAATTCGTTCGTGACAAACAATAGACAAGACTCTAAATCACTTTGGCAGGGAGTAAAATAACTCGGGCTTGGCAAACAGAAATTGAATCCCCAAATTGACTTACAATATAAATGACCATTACGTTTCACTCTCTAACCAACGTGACGAAGTTGTCATTGCTAATCATATCGATGATCTTGAAGAGCAGGTTACAAACTTAGATTTTCCAATTACTGGTCAATTTCATTTCCATCCAATCTTAGAGGAAGACACTTTCAAAGCAATTCAATGTATTCATAGTAATGCTATGGGTGTAGACAAAATTCCTATCAAATTCAAGAAGATGTTATTTGCTGTTTTACCAACCATTACATACATTTTCAACAAGTTACTTGAAGAAGGCAATTTCCCTGGAAACTGGAAGTTTGCTCTGGTTCGCCCTCTAAATGAAGTTCCATCACCCAATAAACTTGAGGATTTTAGATCAATCAATATTCTACCTGCATTGTCCAAAGTGCTAGAAAGACTCATTCATGCTCGAGTTGTGAAATTTCTAGAAAACTTTAGAACTTGTAAAACGTTCAATCAGGCTTGAGGGAATTCCATTCAATTGAGACAGCTCTGCTTCGTGTCACTGATGATATAAGGTTATATCATGGACCAAAGAAAATGCACCATCCTCACCCTATTTGATTATTCTAAAGCATTCGATACTGTTGATCATACAGTCCTTTTGAATAAGTTGGCTATTCTTGGTTTCAGTCACAACTCATTAGTTTGGTTCAAATCCTATCTATCAGCAAGGAAGCAACATGTATCTGTCGGTGACAAAATGTCAACTTGGAAAAACGTTATGCATGGAGTACCACAAGGTTCAATTTTAGGCCCTCTCCTCTTCACTTTGTATGCTAATGACCTTTCTTCCATTATCAAATTCTCCAGTTTCCATACTCATGCAGACGTCCTTCAAATCTATTTAAGCTGTCCCATAACAAAAATGAATGAAACAGTTGGAATTATGAATCAGGATATCAATTCGATAGTGGAATGGACAAAGAAAAATGGCCTTAAGCTTAATCCCATCAAAACACAACCCATTATAATTGGATATTCTCGTCTTATAAACAATATTGACCTTGAATCGATTCACAAAATTAGTGTAGATGGTAATGACATTCCTTACTGTAGCTCAATTAAAAATTTAGGCATTATTATGAATAATACTCTTGACTGGTCAGAACAAATGAACAAATCTTGTAAAAAGGTATTCTCAGCCATGCATGCATTGAAGGAAATGCACGATATCCTCCCTAGAAACATTAAATTATTATTGGTTCAATCTCTCATCTTCCCACATTTAATGTATTGTAATTCTGTCCTTAACAATATGCAAGTCACTCTGAATGATAAACTACAGCGTTGCCAAAATTATTGTCTACGTTTTGTCTACCCTCTTCAATGCCATGATCATATCACCCCACCCCACATTGCTAGTTCAACATTAAAGCTTCCCGATCAAAGGCTTCTTCGAATAGTCAAGCTTGTGAAAGATATCTTGAAATACGGTAATCCGAACTATTTTAAAGATGATTTCAAATTTGTCTCTGAAGGTAGGAGGATAGATGCTTCACATACTATAACCGGAGAAAGTACTTTAAGGATACCCAATCATCAAACTACTATTTTCACAAAATCCTATTTAGTCAGTGCCTGTACGGCATGGAATGCACTTCCTGTTTCTATCAGGTCCATCGACAGCCGAGCGAGCTTCATCCTGACTTTAGAAAAACATCTTTTGGAACAAATGACTGAAGCTGTCCGGCCCTAGAACGATCACATGGCAACCATCCCTCACCCATCCCACCAATATAAACCTTTAAACCTGCTATAGAATGAATTGTAAATATATATATATATATATATATATATATATATATATATATATATATATATGTGTGTGTATTACATTTGAGTGATTCGCGGATTGATATATTATATGTAAAAGAATTAACCGGGTACATCCGTTTGTTTTGACTTACTTGAGTCTGACGTTTCGTCGCCATCGCAGACGACATCTTCTGAGGGTCAAAACAAGTCAAAACAAAAGGATATACCCGGTTAATTCTTTTACATATTATATAAACTCATGTTATTTTAATTATCCACTGCATACTGATGTATATTACTGGAAGTTGATAACCCTGATCTACTTTCAGCCTACTTC
This sequence comes from Nilaparvata lugens, assembly GCF_014356525.2. Lineage (NCBI taxonomy): Eukaryota > Metazoa > Arthropoda > Insecta > Hemiptera > Delphacidae > Nilaparvata > Nilaparvata lugens. The sequence continues at coordinate 76,957,016 of NC_052518.1, read as the reverse complement.
ATTTTATTAATCAATAATTTGATCTTATCTACCTATATAATTATTGTACTTTATCAATTTTCTGTTTTTTTTTCTCTCAAATATTTATATTAATTGAAACTTTTACAATATTTCCATTAATAAATAAATCCTTAGTTTAATTAATGGAATTAACGTTTTGGTATAGAGTTAGTGAGGAGGATATTTTTAATATTCTTTCCGAAGAATGGACATTGATATGTCCAAAGCTCCGCCAATTTATGTAGATGCATAACAATATAATTATTTATAGTTATTATATTGCAAATTCCTTTTTAATATCATATACAGTTCAATAATTATTTTCTTAGTCTATATTATGTAAATTCATCTATAATTTTGCTGTATTGTAAGCTATTGTATATAAGTGTATAAGCCAGTATATATTGTAATCTACATAAATAAAGTACTCAATCAATCAATCTGATTTGCAGATTTCTACTGTTCTATTTCTAATTTCAAATCCCTCATCATATCTATAAGGACATCTCTTTGTTGTGAGAGCTCTAAATCACGTATACTGCAAGTCTCGTTACCCTACCAGCTCTAATGTTGGGTGTTTTAACACCCATCTGTCGCGATTTTGGAGTCGATAACAACTCAATTATCTTATTTGGTGATTTTGAGGGAGTAATATCAATGTTTGAAACTCGTGACTCTGTGTTGATATCCGAAAGTGAATGATTATGGGTACCTGATGCTCCCATAATTTTATCATTACCACTGTTCGTTTTCATAGAAGCAGAACAACCAAACGTCAGACATTGCCATTTACTAAATCTCAATCCTTCCTATAACTGAGACCGTCTACCTTTATTGCTTTATTACCTGTTCTTGTTTTGAAAATTTGGATAGACATGGTGGTAATGAGTTAACAAGTATGTGAAGGTATAGTGAAAAAGTTGACAGTTCAAACTCTGCCGCCAACATAAACACCGAACTCTGTTGTTTATTGGTTGCTTTTACTATGATACCAGATTCCCGCCAGAAAAAACAAGTTCGCACAGCTGATTCTACAACCGGTAGGACTGTCACATTCCAATTCAAGACTCTCCTATCTTATCTTATCACTGATTTGGGATGCCGAAAAATGATGCTATTGTTTTTCACGGTTCTCAACTACACTATATAACTATCATTCAAACGTTCCATAGATATAAAATTTTATAATTTTTTTTATTTGAGTCCGCGGTTCTTTCCCTCGTCTTCGCTATGATAAATTAATAATAATTTGTTGAAAAATTTACTTACCTGTAGCCTTACATTATTTTTTTGAAATGTTATAATTCCAATCTATTAGCTTTATTTGTTTTGTCCTCATACAATGAGGACAACGTGATTTGAACAGGTTGCTGTCGAATTCTATTTCTAGAAGAACCGTCCAAATTGTAGGTTATGTAGATGGTCAAAATTATAGTTCGAAATTAACACAGACTACTCACAGTGCACGAAGAACTCACTTGACACCAACAATCATCAGACACTACATGGATTGTATCATCAAAGGTAGAACTCATATATTATACACTTGATTCACAATTTAACGTTAAAAGAGGAGTCATCTAAACCTGTACTTCTTAAACTTGCGCATGTGCACAATAGAGTTGTTAGAGACGATCCTCAAAAGAGAAAGAAAGCTTAAGTGCGGTTTTCCATAACAATATTTTTGTGATTGATGAGGGTGTAGATATTGACTTGTATCATGCACCACACCACCAAAACAATAATTCCATATTAAAGAATTGATTGTATTTACGCACAGTTAACCTGTTCAAGGAGGTTTTGAGTGAGATACGAAAAATAGTTGCAAATATATCTTTCATTTTCCAAATACATTTTCTCAATTAATTTCTCACATATTGGATCTCAATCTATCATCAAATATGACTACAGAATATTTATATTCGGTGATAAATTAATACACTCAATAGGCGTCAGCAGCCGAGGGAAACATTCGCATGATCACTATAATAAGTTGTCACCTGGTCATATGGGACATATATAATTATGAATCATATATTTATCTCATATTGATCAGGATTTTAGAGTTTTTCAATTTAAAGTTCAATGAACAGTGTTTTTGTCTTTAAACAATCTTTGTCATCGACAGAAAGATTGTTTATTTTATTTGTTGTCAATATTAACGTAGCTTCTCTTTGTTTCTAATAACAAACGTGCCGCCTGTGCGACAGATAAAAATATGTACTTGGAATGGCTTTCATGTTTGGCATTGACTGAGTTTATATTAATACCCAAAATTTAGCTTTTGGGGCAGAGCTCATTCGTCAGGACTGTGAGTAAAGTCCGGCTGATCAAGTGAAGAAGGCTAGATTTCGTTTCCTTTTATTATACAGTTATTCTGTCACACATCGGGCAATTTAAAAATAATTGTATTATTATAAGGAAGACGGGTTCTGAGCCTATTCATTGGTTCAGTTAATTTTTGTTCTTTTAAAATACTAACTGTAAAGTCTCGATTAAACCAGTGGATGCCAAAGGGGGAAGCCATATTCAAAAGGTAGGTGACTACTAGATAAGATCATTGTTCTTAATTTTCATAACCACAAAGATTGAATCATTTTAAGCAGCAGCGAGTTGTTTTCCCCATTAAATTCAATTTTTATATTGTGTTTTTTTATATATTTATATTTACCTTTTTAGAATAGAGAAAAATTAATATTCATTATTTTTCAACCATGTAAACCGGAAGATACCAATTAAATAAAGTTCTAGTATTTCTGTTCTCTTTTGTTATCATAGTTTTTTCCCTCCTTACATAATTGGTAGAGGCGTCTCATCCTGCTTTACATAATTGGTGGAGGTTTCTCCCGCCGTTCCTCATCGTGCTTACATAATTGGTGGAGGCGCCGGGTACATGGTTACCGGTTCATATATATATATGTCCCATATGACCAGGTGACAAAGTATAGTAGCATAGTAGGACTATCCTTCATGAATATGGAAGTGAAGGTCCGTGATGGAGGTTTGGGTTCCCGGGTATCCCAGAAAAAATGTATTCAATTGCTGTAAAAAGTTTAAATCTAAGTTCTAGAGAGTACTAAAATGTTCTTTAACTAAAACTATTCAACTATGAAAACTAATTCAAAAACTATAAATCGGTCTGCTTATAGCGAGAAAAAGATCTCAATAGGCAAACAAGACATGTAAACAAGACATCCTACTATCAAATAATACGGAAATGCAGGCTACAAAATTTAAACCTACTTACTAATGACGTCTAACTATAATTATAAAATTCAAATGAGAAACAGTCCCCTTTTCCTCCGTGCCATAATATGTAGGATATGGTAGTGCTACTGCCCACTACCATATGGGTAGATGGCTGAGCCTATGAGAGGTCTTTCGGGTTTGTATCCCAGAGATAAACTTCAAATTTGAGGTGCTGATTTTTTTAATTTTTTCAACTTTTTCCATAATAAACAAATGAATCATCAAATAGAATAAATTAAATAGATCCCATATATGCAAAACATACAAAACACATCTCATACAAAACAAAACAGAATATATTATAAGTATATGAAAAATTCTAATGGTCACAAGCCTGTTACACTATCACGATTTTTAGATTTATGCAAGATAATCTCTGTACGTTTTTCTTTACTTCTCTTGGTGAGAATTCATTCCTCTTCCACAGGCTTGTGACCATAAGAGTTTCTTCATTTACTCATGATATAATATATTCTGTTGAGTTATGTGTGAGATGTATTTCTTATGAAGAAATTAAATCAATTTCGATTCCTATTATAAATCATAATGTTCTTATTTATGATAATCAAAGAAAACTATGATGAGAAGCACTGGTGTTCACGCTCATGTATAACAGATGAGTTATTATAATATTGCTTGCGGAGGGAGTGTAATGAGAGGGGAGGGATGAACAACGACAGAATGAGTGCGGGGTAGGGAGGAAGAGAAAGAATGTGAGTGTGATGATTGTGCCCAAGGGGACAATCGACAAGTAGAAGCATTAGCACTTGCTCTTCCACTCACCGTTTCCTCCACCCTTCCCTCTAGCTATTTGCCCGATATGCCTATACACGAATTATCTAAAAGTTTGATAATATGAGCGAGCTGAAGTTACAAGTTGCAAGAACAACCACGTATTATGAAAGATGTTTACACGTAGGCTACAATGCCAAAACTTGTGGCAAACTTGCACTGTATAGGGAGCGCCCCTTGAGGCTCAGTAACATACGCCACCGCGCTACGTTTCTGATGTATTATTTAATGAGACAAACACAAACACTATCAAACTTACTTCCGATTGTTCGCTGCCAGTCTGGCAAAAACTTGATTCAATCTCAATCATTTTCTCTCACTCACTCCCTCCACATCTGTCTCTTTCTATTCCTCACTCTCCACCCAGTAGAACTCTCAACGCGTTCCTCCCGCTGTACTTTAAAAGTAAAACAAGCCAATCCGCCATCCCAGCTAAGCCATTGCCATTGTTGAAACAAGATGCGGATTTACAAGCGCACAATGCTGTGTGCTTCCTTTGCCTTACACAAACTCCGAGAAAAGAGAGAGAACGTTGATGAAAATCCAAAGTTATTTAAAGAAAACCTTTGCTTGGTGTAATCACTAGCCTTGCAGCAATTACAACTCGAGAACTGAAAAATCCAAGTGAAACAGTAAGCGACATTGCACAGTTTCATTCCTCATTTAGTTATTACTGCTACTTCTATAGGCTTGTATTTGTGATCTGAACTGAATTAACTCTCAAACATCCATCGCCAATAATAACTTAATGTCGATAACAAAGTTTTTTGTGAATTGGAAGGCTCTTCATCATCTACGTCTCTCATGAAATTCACAATTGAACACAATTGAACGATAGCCGGCATGCTAGCTTGCTTGGCTTGAATATGTAGCTAGAAACACCTGAGCAATAATTTTATTTAATCAACAAGTTCGCTTTGCTCAACTGATGTGTATTACATTTCAATGTTTTGTTTCCTATGCGGATAATGACGTAGTTGCCTTGAGAATACGAAATATGAGGTCATTGGTGTTTCTGGAGAAATAAAAAACAGATTTCAAGCGTGATATCATAGGAATTCGAAAATCCCTGCATTAGACTACATACTCGAAATCTGTCCAGAATTATGCTTCGAACTCTAAGCTACAAAAGGTTTAAGTAAAAAATCCGTCCTTGGGCCTATTGCATGATAAAAAAAAACTGATAACACCAGTAGTCACTTGATCATTAGAATAGGAGAGTATTGAACTATGTATCAAACTATGAGTGTTTAAACATGCCATATGCCCCTGAAATTAATTAGTGCTGAAATATAGCTTTTTGATATCTTGATAGGAGATGTATTCCAAGACGCTTCCCTCTCATATTCTTCACACTCATTTGAAATGGTGAATCAATTTTGAATTTCCTTGGACAAGCATTCCTCACGTAAACTCATAATTTACTGACGTAGTTTTGTGTGATCTAAACTACTTTTATGCTCCATTTTCATCTGTAGCTGAACCTGAGATTACAATTATCTATGTTAATAACATTATTTAGTTGGCAGATACTATTATATGCTGAGGGTCTATCCCAAACACATTAGAAAAATTCAATTCTTTCAACTCCTTTCCAACGGAAAATCTTTCCAACGTATACTTTCAAATACACAAATTGTCTGTAACGTCGATACGTAATTGCCAAAACGTAAGATATGATCATTATGATCTTGTAACTTGGCTACGTTCAGTATTTTACATACAGTATTCCATCAAACCCGGCAAAGTACGTTGTTTGGAAAAAATAATAACTTCTTCCTGAACCAGTTCTAACGAATATGTCTTTGAAATTAAATATAAGCAAACTCCACTGGAACGATGTTTGAAGCGAGATTCATTCTCCATCCATAAAACAATACTTTGGAAACAGCTCTGGCTCGGAATAGATCATTTCTCAAGGTAGCTTTATCAAATTATACTGTGATTCAACTTCACTCAGATCAGGCATTCTGTTTCTCATTCCATGAGAATGATAAGTCTATAAACAAATGCGAATATGCAATGATTTATTTTTTTCTCTGTCATGTTACCCAAGTCAGAGGTATTTTAAAAACATGAAAAAAACATTTACAATATGGAAAAAAGTCCTTTCATACTTGAATTGATTTCCTTAAACTATCGTGTAGCATCCCACTATAGAGTCTATTGTGTCGGGATGCATTCAGTCTAAATTCGAAATATATTATTTTAAATACCAATGAATTTCTTTACAATACATTGATCTGGGCTATTTCTACCAATTGAATACCGTAAATATAGCGCTAAAAATGAATAAGAACTAATTATCGTAGTGAAAGAAAAAAATATTAGATAGTGTAAAGCATTGTTCAAATAGAGCTCAAATAACATGCAATATTAGTTTATATACAATAGTTGTTTGCTACCTTCATTTCCAATGCTTATTAACATATGTTTGATACTTTTTTTAAACTTTGAAATGTTCATTCCCATTACTTCAAATTCTAAAGCCTATATATAGTACAGATTTCTGACCAAAAGTTGTATTTCTTCTAGCAATATACAACTTCCTGTCTCTAGATCTAGTGTTGTGCGCATGGTCTACATTGCGTGTTAAATGAGGGTTTCTTTTGATGAAGATAAGAATTGTATGTATGTATAGTTGCCGAACGCTCAAAACGTTATTAAAGGCATGAAATTATCTGGTACAATAGAATGTTCCACACAAGAAAAATTAAAAAAGTGAAATGATTTTTCTAATTTGCAAATATGAAGCTCTCACCTTTCTAAAATTGATTTCATTATCAATTTGATAGGATTAATTCTGGATCAAAAACAAGGAGAAATAATTTATTTTTGATTGTGAATATAAACATGAACGATACTCGAAAAACGTTTAATAATCATTGAAGAACTGCAGTATCCACTTTGCACACAGCAAATTGTGTCGTACAATACATCATAGCATTGAATTACATAATAAATAAGAAAGGGGAATATATTCTGAATAGAACAAGTGAAAACAAAATATCCTTGTTGCCAAATTGTGCTAGATTTCAATCTTTTCATGCAAACCCATATGACTGAACATATTCATTTTGTTCAAAATTTCGATGTAGAACTTTCAATCCCAATATTCATGTCTAGGACTTGCATGAAAAGATTGAGATTTTCACAGAGTCTCCACTTGTTGTCTTTTTCTTTAGGGCTACTTTTGAATATAAATAAAAATATAAATCCAAGTACCCTTTCGACAAATTATAAATCATTTCGTCACGACATGTTTTGGCTACTAATTCCATTTTCAAGTGATTCAAATTAATTTTCACTATATTGTGATTATTATTCAAATCTCTACTTGTTTCATTCAGAATATGGGAGCTGCTTAGAATGAAAGTGGCCCAAGTCACTATAAAAAGCTTTTGAATAATTAGCGTTTTATCAAAATAAGCTGTTAGAAAATTCAGCTGATAATCCTGAAACAGTTTCATTGTATTGACTTAAACCACTATCATATAGTGAATAGAGGAGCTAAAAATGAACCTATTTCATTAAGGAACCTATTTATGTTCATTTTTTACTCAGACCACTCTCATTCTGCTCTCTTCTTTAGCTGCTCTAGGGGTTTTCATTCAGTTCTTCCTATCTTTGAGATCAAATTAATAAAAGAAACTTTGTGTGAGGTATTGATGAAATCAATGTTTTCTTTGAAAAGTATATCGATGTCATTATGCATGGAATAGAACAATGTTCAAATGACAACTCTCAGTGGCCTCGGGGTGACGGGGTCCGAGAAGTTCATTTTTCTATTGATCTAGCACACAAATCAGATTGAATGTCATTGGATAAGATAAACGATCGCGCAACTCACTTTTTAAAAATATTTATTTAACGAATAAAACACATACATAATGGCAGCATGGCAGCATGACTATTGGTGAAACGAGAAATAATCTTACAGAGGTTTAAATACTAGTACAAAGTGCTTACTCTACAGTTCCTAAATCTATTGTCTTATATATATATATATATATAATATATATATATATATATATATATATATATAATATATATATATATATATATACATAACTCCTCCCCCCTTAAGATGAAGGTGTCCTGACCTTCATAAGGGTAGCTGGGGTGTAAGAAATATTTTAGAATTTTCTAAGTGAAATTGAACAGTATCTAATTTCTTGTCTGGAATCACAAGTTTGATATTGAATACATGAGAATGAAAAACAACATATAATATAATAAGTATTAAGCACGCCAATAATATATAAACTACATATTCTGATAAGTTGCTACTAACTACAAAATCTTCAAGAATCAGTAATGAGTAAATAAGTATTCGCTTTATGTATTTCGTCAAAAGTAAAATTAGTGATTATTTTATTTTCATAAGTCGGTACTTCAGTAGGATATAGAACATTACTTTCCCAAAATGTATAAGGTTTACTAAAATTTAATAATGCTTCATCTTTTTCAAGGGCTAATAGTTGTAAAGATTTTGGATATGTTACAATATTTCTTGAGCCGTGAACAATTGAACTCTTGCTGATGTTAAACATTAAATATTGGTTTATAATCGGAATCCATATTTCCTGTTAACCAAGAAATAGCGGAACCTAATCCATTAAAAAGACCTCTTTTTATTCAAAATTTATTTAACAAAATATGATCGAATTTCATGGTAACTTGATCGAGATGTAATTGAAGTAATTTAATTTTCGTTTTATCGGTATCTTTTCTATTTAACAATTGTATTGAATTCTTGAGTTTAGAAAGTTCATTTTGTAAAGCTGTGATGTTGATGTTATGCACGTAAGTGTAGGTTTTGTTAATGATTAAAGCATCCTGGATTCGGATGGGTACGACTCCTGCTGATCGTGAGAGGTCAGTCGTCTTGAATGCATCTACTGGGGCCAGGTTGAGGGCTGCCAGGCTGACAATCAGAAGGGCGGAGTCTGCCAGTTTTAGACTTGTCGTGTGGCGGATCTTTGGGTTGTTTCGCCTTCGGCGGAGGTGTTCGTTCATCTGAAACAGAATTATCATTAGTTTTGTTCACTTTACGTGGTCGCTTAATGCGATTGGGATGAATCTTGAAGGGGCGTTTCTGGATCGCTCTTGAATTTGTCGCTAGATTGGTGTTCTTATCATATTTCACTTTGAAATATTTCGGCTTATTCTTCTTATTGAACGTCGTCTTGATGTACGGTTCATCCGGAATTTCAATCTCTTTTTCACGGTCTTGATTTACTCTTGTTGTTGTGGTCTCTTTCTCAGTTATTATTTTTCCTTTAACGAAATTGTGAATTGTTTTCAACTTATCCAGATAATCATTCGTTCGTTCCTCTGTTACGAACGTATTAACCAAATCATTCATATATGGATTCTTCGAAACTCCATATGTAATCTCCATTAGTGTGAGTTTTAGATTGGAATTAAGCGTGTTGTTGAACGCTATCAGGGCTAATTTCATGTTTTCAAGTGTTGCCCTATTCTTGTTTTCCAATTGAAGAGCGTTGAGAAGTTCGATGAGGGTGGAATGCGCTCGTTCTAGAAGTCCTTGCGAATCAGGGTGGCCATTCGTCACATAGTATGGTTCAATGTCATACAATTTGAAAAATTCTCGTAGGCTGGTATTATCGAATTCTCGTCCATTATCCATTTGCACAGTATGCGGGTTTGGAAAAGATGAGTGGTAGTCGAAAAGGATTTTTTGAATCTCGATTTGATTCAAGCTTTCCAAGGGGTACGCCGCTAACCATTTAGAAAAGCAATCTATTACCGTAAGAAACTTGATCTTATCGTACTGGAAAGTGTCTATCTGTAATTTTTCAAAAGGTTTGTGTGGTGAGGGAGCAACTTTATATTCTACTTGCACTGGGTTCCTATCATATTTTACTTTTAAACAAATTTGGCACTTGTTGATGTAGGCTGTTATATCGCGAAGCATTGATGACCAGTAGTAGGTTTTCCGAATGTGATTGTAGCTTTCATTGATTCCTCGATGGCACGTTTTCCCGCGGTGGTAGTTGGTGACAATTTCCTTCTGTTCTTCTCCATCAGTAACATCCAGATTGATCTTCTTGTAGCGTTTCAGTTTGACTGTTTGAAACGAGTCCGTTATGATATTAACAAAACTTGTATACATCACTTCATAATCAAGCTCTAGAGCGCCTTTCTTGTAACAATATATACCGTATGTTGTGTTCGGTAGAAGATATTCTAGGCATTTGTTCTTGATTTCTTCCTTATCAAACGGGTTAAGTATGTAAAAATTCAATCTTGTTTTGTCAAAAATTTTCTGAATTTTCGGAGGATCGTTACCTCTTTCTAATATCAACTGATTATGTTCTACATTCATGATTTTGTCTTCTTCCATTATTGCAACTTGACTATTCGAACTATCCTGAGAGTGAATTGTTACACCTATACTTGCGGCATCGTCATTATTAGTATCTTGATTTCCATTTCCACATTCACGAAGAAACACGTCCAAAAGGGTCTGTATCACAGAGACAAGTAGTGTTTTTGAACGATATTAGTGTCACAGAGACAAGTTTCATAGGAACAAGTAGTTTTATAAATGGCAGTCTCACAGGAACAAGTTCCCACAGAGACAAGGTGAGTCTCACAGAGACAAGGTGAGTCTCACAGAGACAAGGTGATTCTCACAGAGACAAGGTGATTCTCACAGAGACAAGGTGATTCTCACAGAGACAAGGTGAGTCTCACAGAGACAAGGTGATTCTCACAGAGACAAGGTGAGTCTCACAGAGACAAGGTGAGTCTCACAGAGACAAGGTGAGTCTCACAGAGACAAGGTGAGTCTCACAGAGACAAGGTGAGTCTCACAGAGACAAGGTGAGTCTCACAGAGACAAGGTGATTCTCACAGAGACAAGGTGATTCTCACAGAGACAAGGTGATTCTCACAGAGACAAGGTGATTCTCACAGAGACAAGGTGATTCTCACAGAGACAAGGTGATTCTCACAGAGACAAGGTGATTCTCACAGAGACAAGGTGAGTCTCACAGAGACAAGGTGAGTCTCACAGAGACAAGGTGATTCTCACAGAGACAAGGTGATTCTCACAGAGACAAGGTGAGTCTCACAGAGACAAGGTGAGTCTCACAGAGACAAGGTGATTCTCACAGAGACAAGGTGATTCTCACAGAGACAAGGTGATTCTCACAGAGACAAGGTGATTCTCACAGAGACAAGGTGATTCTCACAGAGACAAGGTGATTCTCACAGAGACAAGGTGAGTCTCACAGAGACAAGGTGATTCTCACAGAGACAAGGTGATTCTCACAGAGACAAGGTGATTCTCACAGAGACAAGGTGATTCTCACAGAGACAAGGTGATTCTCACAGAGACAAGGTGAGTCTCACAGAGACAAGGTGATTCTCACAGAGACAAGGTGATTCTCACAGAGACAAGGTGATTCTCACAGAGACAAGGTGATTCTCACAGAGACAAGGTGATTCTCACAGAGACAAGGTGATTCTCACAGAGACAAGGTGATTCTCACAGAGACAAGGTGATTCTCACAGAGACAAGGTGATTCTCACAGAGACAAGGTGATTCTCACAGAGACAAGGTGATTCTCACAGAGACAAGGTGAGTCTCACAGAGACAAGGTGAGTCTCACAGAGACAAGGTGAGTCTCACAGAGACAAGGTGATTCTCACAGAGACAAGTAGTGTTTTTGAACGATATTAGTGTCACAGAGACAAGTTTCATAGGAACAAGTAGTTTTATAAATGGCAGTCTCACAGGAACAAGTTCCCACAGAGACAAGGTGATTCTCACAGAGACAAGGTGATTCTCACAGAGACAAGGTGATTCTCACAGAGACAAGGTGAGTCTCACTGGAACAAGTAGTGTCAGTGGAACAAGAAGAGGGGTAGAGTCCCATTCGAACAAGTGTAGTGTCACAGAGACAAGGTCAGTCTCACAGGAACAAGGTTGGTGTGGTGTGTTGCCTACACATGAAGATGAAGGCATTCCATTTGCTCTAATAAATTGGATGTCATCTGTTTTTTAATATATATATATATACATAAATATTATGGTGACATGAATAGAATAGAATGACTGCCTTTATTTTTCTTAGAAAGCGTCTGTTTTTTAATACATATACTTATATATTATGGTGACATGAATAGAATAGAATGACTGCCTTTATTTTTCTTAGAAAGCGAAGTTAGGGCGCAGTCGACCCTCTCTTACACTCAACTCTCTATCAAGTATTATAACAATACGAAGAAATAAATACAAATAATATGATTAAAAACAAACAATAGTTAAGTTATCTACTTATTTAAAATAATAACAAATTTTAAATTATTGAAATGAAAGAGAAAAAAATGACATTGAAAATAATACATAACAATGCTGAATGATAGTATTTTCTGATACCTACTTCATCACTTTAGTAAAAAATAAGACACTACAGAATACAATACAGTAGGCCTACATAGCAACTGAAGTGTTTGCTATACATTTCATTTCCTACTATCACTATGTAAATCTCGAAGTGGATAAGTAAATTACAATATGATTTATTTAAATAGTAAAATAGAATCTTCCTTCAATCAACAAACAACGTCACAAACAACGCTCCTTCAATCCACATGACATACATATATAAATATATAATTTACATTATGTTAATAATGTGGTGACATCATTTGATGCCAGCTTTAAACGTTTCTCCTGTGGAGAAAAAATGATGAATTTAGTAGACTGTTTAGTGGATCCTAGACATTCAGATTCAAATCTATACACAACAATCGATTCCCCTTTTCATCCAGGATATTTGTGGTTTCTTAAAATTTCGATTTATTGACCGAGCGAAATGAGTTCTAAGATTCAAGTTGACGGCTTTGCATTTCTCTTTATGTTTATATGTTCCGCAATTACGGCGAAACGCAGCAATAGATTACCATGAAATTTGACAGGTATATTTCTTTTGTGCCTCGACATATATACAAGGTTTTTTGAAAATTTTGCATTTTAAGGTTAATACAATAGGAAAAGTCTCCTTCGAACGCCAATATTACAGTAAAAATCAGAATAGAATCATCCATAATAATTCAGCTGTTGAGTGGATTTTTAATTGCATGCAATTAATATATCAATGTAACTTAGTAAAAAATCAGCTGTTGTGTTGACTATTCATTGCATGCAATGACGCATGCAATTAATAACGGAAAGAAAAGATAGTATTTTCTCTCGACCTTTATCTGCTTTCAACTCGGTCTGACCTGTTGCCAGTAAGTTGGAGGAGATTAGATTTTGATGTTAGCATATTTTTGATACATTAACCCCAACAGCCATTATCTGTTTTCACACCGACATCTTGCCGACACAACATACAAACAGGATTTACTCTTATGGACAGTATCAGACGAGGCTGTGTTTTATAACTGCGCGAGGTCTACTGTTCATAGAACTACTAGTCCAGGATTAAAATGTCGTTTTACCAAAATCATCAAATATTTAATAATTCAATACAATGATACATGTACAGATGTAAAGCTGACTTGCACCGAGGTAGAATCAATTTAATCTTAAATAATTTGAAATATATTTCAAGTTTTTAGGCTTCATTAATTCATTGAACACCTATTTTATCATTATGTGTTATCAGAACCTATTAGAATTATGTAGATTGCCTTTAATGAATAAATTGTGTTCCATGTAAATGTATTATTTCTACCAAACTCCAAAATAACTATTTCAATGTGACTTTTAATTGTTCAGTCAATTTAAAATGATTTTGATTCTGCAATAACTTATACATAAGTGATATCAATGTAAGAAAGAACAGATTATATACTTCTAGATGAATGGAACAATATTGGAAAGATGTTATCCAACGGTATTTGAATACACCCCTGACTGTTACTGTATGGGAGTACCACCAGTAATTTATAAGTTTTCAATTCGTCAAAAGAGTGGTTATAGATAAAATAGTGTACTCAACGGTTATAATCTTCTCCTATCTATATTTTTTCTTCTTATTATTGTTCATCTTCTTCCTCTTCTTCCTCATTCTTCTGTCTCCTTTTTCTATTATCTTCTTCTTCTTCTTCTTCTCGCTTGTTCTTCTTCTCCTCCTGTCATCTTCTTCTTCTTTTTCTTCTTCCTCTAGCTTTGTCCGGCAAGGACTGATTTGTTTTTGTATTATGGAGTCCCTTTTGTATAAGGTACCAAGAACAATAACAGAGATATTTCCAGGGCTCTAGAGAATAATAATACTAATTCCCTCTGTCCTTTTGCTAAGTTGAAACGTGTAGCAACGTGAGTTGAAATGTATAAGTTGACCTAAATTTTTGAAGGCTGATCTTCGAATTGATAAAATTATAGAAACATGATCACAAGCAAATCCCTAAGAACATAATGGAGATGGAGACTATTCCTTTTAACAGAATCATGTTTCCTCATCATTATCACCATTCTCAAATTATACGAGTCGATCCATCCGGCGTATTCACGCATGATGTGTGCAGAAAATCTCACTCACACTGACTGTACAACTGTGAGATTAACTATTCTAAGTCAAGGACTCTAAGACTCTCTGTTGTGAGGCCGGGTGATATAATTATTCTCGAGTGACGTTTTCATGTGAAAATTTAGATTTTTCTCCCCTCACAGGTTTTTACCTTGAGCATTATTGTTCTAAAAAAATTGTGTATCATTTTGTTTTTATATGTATGTAAATCATGTGTGTGTATGTTGAACAATAAAAAATTTGACGTTTCCACCCAGTCACTCTGCGCTGTTATGTTAACTATATCTACCCATTTAAATTAGAACTTCATAAACTGTGATTAATTTGACTCGATTCATTTCAACAATTACAAATTATTTCTCAAAAGCTTACACCACATCGAAAGAATTACATCAAATCAAGCACTAGATTTTTATTAATATGATTCCTTGTGATATTCATCGAAGAATAGATATGAAGGGAATAGAAACTTTAAGGGAACGTATTTCACTGGGACAATAAGAATTACTTAACTTCTGATGGAGATTATTATAAATGTTAATAATAAGTGTATATTACATGCGGTCAGATTTTATATAATACTCCATATACGTACTTGAACTTGAAAATAATAGCCCAGTCAATAAAGGTTTTTTCGATCCGAAAATTAAATAAAAGCTGAATCTTCTACCATCGATAGAACCCTCCCAGAGGGTCATTCTCCCAAAAGTCCCAAGAAATCTTTTTGGAGCTTTCCCCCCTAGCACCCCTCAAAGTTGAAAAATGCAGGTAATCACGGAAAATCAATTATCTCTGTACCCATTGATCGGAAACAGCTATATTATATGCCATTCGATTTGTTACATTATGGACTACAATATTAGTTCTATTCATTTTTTCAATAAAATCAACAGTTTTCTTGATAAAATAATATGCGAAAACTAAACACATACATTCATTACTATCAATATTAACAAGTCCTTCTACAATTCTATCTTTATTTACTTCTTTAATTATTCCTAACGTCATATCCGAGGCTGACTTAACCGGGACCAAAATCATGTTTTAGCCTGGTTGCAATTTAACACTCTTATTATCGAACAAAAATAACAAATCTTTCTCTCCATCCTTATATTGTAGCTCATTATTATCAAAGTTTAATCACATTTTATATGCACGCATGGTTTCATTCCCAAGCAGTATATCATACTTGGATGAAAAATCAAATATATACAGTTTTATCTTATGAGGTTTAGAAAATACATGCTCCATATTACAAAACACATACTCATTCCCTGTGCTTTCTCCAACGGGAGTTTTCACAATAAAATCCTCTTTGTGACGAGTTACGCCAGGAGAGACAAGTGAAGGATGTATATAGTTTTTTGCAGATCCGGTATCGACTAGCCATTTCCTATCCTTCTGATCTACAAAGTAAAAAAGCGATTTTAAGGATGTTTAAGTCGAATCGCTGGGTAGGTTCGTCGCATATTGGGGGCCTGACCCTGAAAAATGGTCGGTTAGTCTGTTCAGCGATTCAGTCAAAGTGTCAAGTTGAGATTGCATATTTTGAATGGGGTCGTGAGTGTACTCACTACTTTGGCAATCTAAGTGGTCATCTTCCAGATAGTTGACTCCATATGGAGACCTATAATTGCTCAATGTTTGTAGTGGATTTGTTGGCTGTGTGCGCATGCGCATGGATACTGTGTGCGCATGAGTTATTCATCGGAGGACTTGGTTTGAAATTATTGTTTTGTTGTTGTGGGAAGCGTTGTTGCAAATTTTGTTGTTGTGGGAAGCGTTGTTGCAAATTTTGTTGTTGAAAATTTCATTGTTGTTGAAAGTTTGGACTTGAGAAATTTTGTTGAAAGTTGTGGGGTTGGGAGCTACTTGGTGGCGAGTAGAAGCTCTGCTGTTGGAAGTGCGGTTGATAAAATCTCTCATTGTTTTGGAATCGACGTTGTCTGCTTTGGAAAAAATTTTGGGTGTTTCTGTTTTGTCTGCTTTGTGATTGATAACTACTCTCATAGTTTGGGGTTCTAAAAATCTGTTTTCAGTTCTGTTTATGTTTAGTTGGTTCAGTACAATGCTGCAATCATTTATCAATAATTTGCTTCTGGCATCATCTAGATTTTGAATTTGAAGCACCTGCAAGTGGGATCCTAGCGTGGGATGGAATCCATGTACAAAGGTGTTCACTAGTGTTGCGTTAAGTTGATGTATTAAATTTGTTAGCAATTCTCCTGACACTCCATCTATTTTGTATTTTGTTATTACATGAGTACGTTTTTCTTCTAGTCTGTTTAGAAAGTCTATCGGGTGTTCCCTATTGAATGAGCACATTGCTGATATTTCTTCTATCAGTTCTGGAACAGGCCTATTGTCTGCAAAGTTCTGTTTTAAGCTATTTATCAGTTCTGCTAGTGTTGAGCAACTATTGTTGTAGGCTACAGCTTCCGCTGGTCCTTCTAGGTGGCACAAAGCTGTTTTGAAAAGAAGCCAATGATTGATTACCTTCCTTCTCTACAATATGATCTGTACAATAAGCTCTCTGTAAATCTTCACATGTTGAAATAAAATGAGGTTATTTGTAAGCTGTTCCATCGTATCTCGGTAAGTTCATGTGGTAAGGGCTTACTAGTAAGCCCATGATAATATTAGAAAGAGTTTGCCATCTTGCCATGGTAATATTAGAAAGAGTTTCTAACCTTGTTTGTTGATGGATGATCTCTGCGTTGACGGGAGGACTTACTGCAGTAGAGTCCTGATCCGGGTCTTCCTCCTCATCCGACGATGGGCTGCGGAAAGTTGTGCAAGAGTCGTATCGGGTGATGTCTCGTCTGCTTGCCAGCGTGTAGTTGCAGTTGGGTTGTCTATGTAGGGTTGTAGAACCACACATTAAGAGTTGAAATTCACGTTTTGCAGCACTCAAGAACGTTGGTCGCGAAAAAAGTTAATTGAACTTTTACCGAAAAAACGTCTGTAGTCCCTGTGCATCGGACGCCAGATAAGATAAACGAACGCGCAACTCACTTTTTAAAAATATTTATTTAACGAATAAAACACATACATAATGGCAGCATGACTATTGGTAACGGAATGACACGAGAAATAATCTTACAGAGGTTTAAATACTAGTACAAAGTGCTTACTCTACAGTTCCTAAATCTATTGTCTTATGTCTATTGATGTCTAAAGTCTGTTGATGACTTTAGAAATGTTGACCTTTGGGCGTCGATGGTCCATGGTCTATCGGAATAGACCTGTAACTTGGTATAAACCTTTAAGAAGAAGTTTATTGGAGTCAAATCACACTATCTTTGCGGCCATTTGACATCGTATCTGCATTAAAGAACCAAATATGGATATCTCACGTTCAGAATGTCAATTATTCTTTGTGCTGACTGGCACATTGAACCATCTTGCTAAAATCACTCATTGTCTACATTGATATCACCAAGTTTAGTCCAAAAGAAGTTGATATTGGCTGTATAAAGTTCAGAGAGGCTAGGATCTTAAGCGTGATGACTGCCGCTGATTCTCCTGCACATTTCCATATACAGCTATAATATCCTGGTAGACCTCGCTATTCTTCGTTGTACGGGTGTTGTTCAAGCATTTATCGAACCAGTCTCTTCGATTTTATTTTCACTATATTATGGTAGGGAGTTTTTTCATTAAACGATTTATTAATTTGTACTTGGACGCTTTAACTCTTCATGGAAATTTTCTACAATATTAATATTAATTGTTATGATAAAATTTCCTACAGTCTGTCAACTTTTTCCATATCTTCCATAGTTTTAGAGTGGTGGATACATGGAGGATCGGCAGCCTTGATTGTGGCTTGATTGGTTTGTACTTCCCTCCCCTTCCCACTCTCCCAAAGAGGCAAGATAACCTCTCTCCCTCACCCCTCCTTCATCCTCCCCGTTTATCTCTCAAACCAGCACTTCAAGAAGCGTTGTCGAGAAGTCACCATCGTTTCGTTTCGTTTCTCCTGTTTCCGTGGCGTTCGAGCTGAACGCAATTACCTCGTTTCATTTCGTGATATATGTACAATATCATATAGGCCTACGCATAAAGACAGGATATCGTCAGCAGTAACTTCTACACACGAGATACAGTCCACTTCCTCGCCAGTTCCAAGGTTAGTGCAAATTAAAGACTTACTTTTGGGACTGTTGACGTTTTCGTGAATTAAATCTTAACTGTACCCCAATCCATAGGTTTGGGGACAGGACGGGATTGCCACATGGTCCTACCAGGCCTAGGATATGTTCTATTTCCAAGAGATTCATTTTTCAATTTAAATTTCAATTCGTTAATAGTAGAAATACTTGTTGATACATGCACTGATATCCATGTTAAATCCAGTTACAAAGTTCCTTTCCAAATCTCCTTGTTCATCTAATCAGTTACTTAGTTACAATGGCAAGCCCACAAGCCTTGCTTACTATTCGTGTGAAGAAGAAAGAAACTTTGTTTAGCCGTGTTCAACAAGCTTATGACTTGTTGAAGGACATCAATGATCCTAAAATTCAATCTCAATTTTTGATAAGAAGCATATCTATTGAAAATACTGTGAAAGAATATTCTGCACTCTTAGATGACATCAATGAATTATCTATTCAAGTTGAACCTACTAAAGAACCTGAATATCAATCACTTACTGTTATTGATAATTTATCCTGTGCAATAATAAATGCTCGTGATAAATTGAATCAAATTAAAAATGAGAAACCGAAGGAGAAAAGTGAACCCTCAACTTCAACCTCTCATTCTCCCCGTTTGAACATGATATTACCTCCAACTGAAATAAAACCGTTTGATGGCTCTGATATTTCAGACTGGCCTAGATTCAAAAATATCTTTTCATCATTGATTGTGGATGATAAATATTATTCTCCTGTTCATAAATCCCATATTTTGCATAATTTGTTGAAAGGCGAAGCAGCCAGAGTAGTAAAATCTTTTCAGATAAGTAGTGATTCTGATTTGGCATGGAAAACTCTATGCAAGCGTTATGAGAGTGATAGGGTGTTAGCTAACTACTACGTAAATGAGATTTTGAAAACTAGTTTAATCCCATTTAATCCTTCGTTACAATCGCTTCAAGATTTTCTTGTTAAAGTAGGTGATAGTATTACCACTCTGAAATCGTTGAATGTTCCTGATTTGGCTGATTATATCTTGTACTCATTAGCTATTCATCAATTAGACAAAATATCACGTGAATCGTTTGAGCTCGAGGTAGCTGATAAGAGCTTTCCTTCTTGTCAACAGTTGATTGATTTCGTGAATAAGAGAGTTAGATCTTATCAATTATCTGCATCTGATGTGCCGTCTGTTAATGAACAAAAATCTATTGAAAAGCCGAAAAATAAGTCTTTTCAGAAAAAGGTTGTCTTATATACTCAGGCTGATAACAGCGTTCGAAATAAAAGCAGCTTAGTTACTTGTGAATTGAATGATAGTGCTGAAACAAAATGCTCATTTTGTAACTCAACGAATCATTCGTTATTCAAATGTCCTGCTTTCTTGAAAAGAGATCCAAAAGCTAGGAATGAATTTATTAAATAATTGAGAGTCTGTTTCAATTGTTTCTCCAAATTTCACGCTGTAAACCAATGCAAGTCTAAATCGTTGTGTTATTGTGGTCGTATGCATAATAAATTACTTCATTATCCTCGTAGTAGTGATAATAGCCGTTCGAATTCTCCTGTTCGTTATTAGAAGTCTACTGATAACATCCCTAAAGTTGCTTTGAAATCGAAATCCGTTGATTCGATCACTCAAACTGATAGCACTATGAATGTTGTTGAGAATTCAAATTCTTCTAAGCATTGTGATATCACTGATAATGTTATTGATAAGTCATCAATTGTTAGTTCAATTCCTAAAACGAATGTTGTTCTAGGTACTGCTCAAGCAGTTATTAAAAATTCATCTGGTTCGTTTATTGGTGTTCGTTTAATGATTGATTCTGGTAGTACTGCTAATTTCATCACAAAAGATCTTGTTATGAAACTTGGTTTATCTGTTCATGATTGTCATCAAAATTTCTCTGGTTTGAATTCCTCGAGTATAGGGAATTCTTCTGGTGTTGTGAAATGTTTGTTGAAACCTAAGGGCTCAAATCACCCTCGTCTAGAAGCTGAGGCTTACGTGATTGATAAAATAGTTGGTTCATTGCCCCCTATTTATCTCAGTTCGAAAGTGCAAAATGAGTTGAAAAAATTCAACCTTGCTGATCCTGTGTTCTATGAACAACGTTCCGTTGATCTTCTATTGGGATGTCAGTTATTCAACAAAATATTATGTCATCATAGTCAAGTCTCATCTAGTGAAGAGTGTTCGTTTTGCGTGATTCCTACCGTGTTTGGTGACATTATTTTGGGTGAATTTCCAAATCATTCCGGTCTTCTTAATCAGCCATTGACTGCATTAATGACGTGTCCCACCGCTGAGAACTCGTTGAATAATTTGGTTCATAAGTTTTGGGAAAGTGAAGAAATTCCTAATCATAAATTTCCTAGTCCCGATGATGAGTTTTGTGAGAAACATTTTGCTGAAACTCACACGCGTGATACTGAAGGAAGATATGTTGTTCGTCTCCCTTTCAAAGTTGACATTAATCAACTAAAGATTCATGAATCTCATGATGTTGCTTTAAATCGTTTTCTGTCGTTGGAGCGTCGTATGCTGCGTGATGCTCGTTTGAAATCTGATTGCGTATCATTTATGGAAGAGTATCTTCTTTTGGATCATATGGAAGTTGCTAAAAAACCAGGTAAATATTTTATTACTTATTTTTGTGTATTCAATCCGTCATCACCTACAACAAAGGTTCGTGTTGTATTTGATGGGTCTGCTAAAAAGAGTCACATTTCGTTGAATCAAGTTCTTCATTCAGGTCCAAAATTGTTAAATGACATATGTGATGTGTTAACTAGATTCAGACTTCACTCATTCGTATTCACGTGTGATGTTACGAAAATGTATCGTGCTATCCTCGTTGATGAAGAAGATCGTTCTTTCCTTCACATATTGTTTCGTAAAGATCCTTCCGATGATATTGTCGTTTATGAGCTCAAAACAATCACATATGGTTTGGTTTTCTTGCTCAACGTGCTCTCATTCAACTGGCGAAAGATGAAGGAGATAAATTTCCGTTGGCAGCAGCAGCTATTCGTGATGATATATATAACGACAATTTTCTCACAGGTGCTAATTCGTTGGAAGAAATCTGTGAAATAAAATCACAACTTTGTAATCTTCTAAACTGTGCTCATAACAAGTTGAATAAATGGAGCAGTGATTCTCCTGAGTTCTTGGATTTGATTCGTTCTGAAAACACTCAAGTACCACTTCATATCAGTGATGAGCCTAATTCAAATGTGAAAGTTCTTGGCATAATGTGGAACCCAACTACTGATTGTTTTCATATTAAAGTCTCCGTTCCAGAGTCTCAAAAGAAAAACTCTAAGCGCACTGTTCTGTCCGTTATCGCGCGTCTGTATGACCCTATCGGTTTTATAGCTCCAGTAATATTCAAAATGAAATGTTTTTTACGAGAGCTGTGGAAGTTGGACATCGATTGGGGTACGCCGATTCCTGTTGACTACAACGAATGCTGGAACGAGCTGATGAGAGAGCTTCCTGCTCTAAGTTCAATTTCAATTCCTTGATGCGTTTATGGCGATGCTTTTTCTTGTCAAATACTTGGGTTTTCCGACGCATCGCAGAAAGGAATCTGTGCTTGTATCTTCTTGAGTGTTGTGTCGTCAGAATCTACGGTGAAATGCTTCCTGTTGAAAGCTAAAACTAAAGTTGCGTCGTTGAAAACTCTGTCTATTCCTCGATTAGAGCTTCAAGCTGCGTTGTTACTTTCGCGATTGTATGTTTCAGTCCTTCCTTCACTGGAAAAAATCAATCTTCAATCTACGTTTCTGTTCAGTGATTCAACTATTGTTTTATCTTGGTTGCATATACCTCCTTACAAGTTGCAAACGTTTGTTGCAAATCGTGTTGTGAGAATATTAGAGTTGACTAATATTTCAGATTGGAACCACATTGGTACTGATTTCAATATTGCCGATGTTGGTTCAAGAGGCATTTCTCCCCAAAACTTGTGCAGTTCGCAAGATTGGTTCAATGTCCCAACGTGGTGTTCTAATTCGTTGTCATGTTGGCCGTTGTCATCTATGACTTACCCTACTACTGAAATTCTGCCTGATGTGAAACAAAATAAAGGTGTTGTTTTGAATATCACTGAAGAGACTGCTGTTATTCAGATAACACGTTTCTCCTCATACATGAGATTTTTACGTTCCTGTGCTTATGCTTCACGTTTCGTGAATAACTGTAAAGCATCAATTAGTGGTGTCTGTCGTAAATCAGGCACACTTAGTGTTCAAGAGTTGAAATGTGCACAAATTTATTATGTTAAAATTGTTCAAAAGTGTCATTTCAATCGTGAACTCGACCTATTGAAAGAGGGTAAACCTTGTGATAAGAGTTTCCAAAAATTTTCTGTATTCTTGGATTGTGATGGTGTGATTCGTGTTGGTGGCAGATTGGTAAATAGTGCTTCAGGAAATGAAGCCAAGCATCCTTGTTGGATACATAAAGATAGTCATTTTACTAAACTCCTCATTGAGTATTATCATATTTCTCATCTTCATGTTGGACCAAGAATAGTGCGTGCTCTTATTCAGCGTTATTTTTGGGTTGTTGGAGCACACAGTGTTATCAGAAATGTGATTTTCAATTGTACTCGTTGCCGTTTATTCAATGCAACTCCTGTTGCTCCCGTCATGGGTGATCTTCCCAGCTCTCGTGTTGCTCCCAGTGCTCCCTTTCTGAAGGCTGCGGTCGATCTAGCTGGTCCTTTCACTGTCAAAGAGAGTATTCGGCCCAAAGCTCGTACGTACAAGGCATACTTTGCACTGTTTGTCTGTCTGGCAACAAAAGCTTGTCACATTGAGGTGCTTACAAGTTTTTCATCCGAAGAGTTTATTAACACTCTCAATCGTTTTGTTTCTAGGCGTGGATTGCCTAAAGAAATATTCTGTGATCAAGGGACGAATTTCAAAGGTGCTGCGCGACAATTGAAGGAAATTGTTGAATTTCTCAGATCATCAGAAAATCAATCCAACGTCTGTGATGCGATGTCATCTAAAAGCATCCAATTTCGTTTTAATATTCCACATGCTCCTTTCATGAATGGAATCTGTGAGTCTAATATTAAAAATGTGAAATTCCATTTGTTTCGTGAATTGGGAAATTCGGTCCTAACTATTGTTGAGTTTTCCACTCTGTTGGTGAAAATTGAGGCGATACTCAATTCGAGACCGTTGTATGCGCTCTCTTCATCTCCTGATGACTACGAGGCGCTGACTCCCGGACATTTCCTTGTTCATCGCCCTCTGTTGGCGGTTCCTGAAATTGACGTGAGTGATGTCAACGAGCACAGACTGTTTCGTTGGGAAAAGGTTAATCGCTTCACTCAGAGATTGTGGAAGAGGAGGGAGAGTGAATACCTCCACACTCTTCAACAGAAGAATAAGTGGTTTAAGAGTGACACAAACCTTCAGGTAGGGCAGTTAGTATGGATTAAAGAGGACAATTCATCACCCTTATCATACCCGTTACGTAGAGTCACCCAAATCATAAGTGATGCTAAGGGTGTTGTGCGCTCAGCTCACGTGAAAACTAACTCTGGTGAGTATGTTAGGCCAGTTAGGAAACTTGCCCCCATACTTCCCTATTAGTTTAACCCTCACCCTAAGTTTTCCGTTTTCCTTTCCTATTCCTTTTTCCCTTACTGCCTTAATTTCTTGGTTAGGACTAGTTTACTGAGAAACATATGTCTGCTGATACGTCGCAATCACCCGGAAAAATATCAATTTTGCAACAAGTGTCTAGCGGCTCCCACCTCTACCACATGAGTATGGATTGGGGGCTTTTGATATGTTCAAAATATATGCAAAGTTAAAAAATGTGTTCGAAACATTCCCTCCAAGTTAATTGTAGTTAAAGATTTCACAGTGAACTGTAACTTAAATATAACTACTGTAACAATAGAAATGGAATGCATAAAATTTAAACATCAAAGTAAAGTGAATTTAATGCTTCACATACCTACGATTAGTAGGTTTTTACCAAAGATAAAATTTTACGATTAGATTTTGTACCAAAGAAAAAATCTCCAAAACACTCCAGTCACTATATACATTGGTGCTTGCTATTTATACTGTAATTATGATTTTTTAATATATTTTTTTGATACATAAGAGAAGTCCAGAACCAATTTCTTCATGCGAAATTTCATTGTACTAGATACAGATTGGCCCAAAAACCTCGTATTTTCGGTTCATATCATCATCACCCGGGTGGAACACGCAGTATGTCAAGTGTTGTCCACGCTGAGAATCAATGGTTTGTGAAACAGTGACTGATTTTAGTTGAACGACCTTCTCGAGGTCTAAGGACTACGATCTCGATTAAATTCATTCAACCATCGATTCTCAGTGATGTTGTGTGGTACTCTATTGCGAGAAGTAGAACCAAGCTTATTGTTGCATCCTTGACTCGATATTACATGTAAAAGGTTATTAAAAATAATTGCCCACAAGGTCATTATATTCCTTATCTGAAACAAAATTCGCAAGTCTTCATAAATAATACAAGTAACTTATGTATAGAAAAACGTCTCAATTAATAAAAATCTTTGAAATTTCATACTATCTCTTTTTGATGGTAAAATGAGATACTACCTAGAAATACCAGTATTGTTGAGTCGCAAAACTTATTGAAAAGCTCTCGTGCAATATTTCAAGATTTTTTTAAACGTTACATGTCATATTCATAATAATACGTTACATGTTTTACACATTATTCAATCAATCAATCAATTGATAAATGAATTTATTCATTCATTTTAAGTTCGGTCGAGCGAGGAATTGAATCCTAGGAGGGCGAAATTAGGCCGCAGTCGGCGCTCTCTTAAAAACCCAACACTCAACCCTCCAACACAATTCTCAGTTACAACTAATACAGAATCATCATACAACAAAATTTGTCTATTTAATAGATGATGAGTGAGAGTGAGGCAATTGCGAGATAGTCCCATGTGTCAAGCAAGGTTGCCTATTCAGCCCCTTCTTGCCTTTTTGATTGCCGTCTTCAACCTTTTGCTTTTGAAGGTTCTATTGAGATTATATTTTAATTTTTTGGATAATTATGGTTGTACATCACGCTTTTCGAAGAAATACTGTTGGAATGTTTCAAAGTTTTTTGTGGTAATTTTTTAAAATCAACACAATTTGAGTTATTATTCAAGTTGAAATACATTCCTTTAAAATTGATATATTGGAAAATCGGGTATTTTATAAACAATACCGTAAAGAGTGCATCCTCAGAATTCCAGGAATTTATCTTCTACCAATTCTGAAAAAAACTTGTCACTTGTCTAATCCCTTATTGAAATAAATAATTAAAACGATTAAAACTTTGGTTGCTTATATTATCTCGAAAACTTAAAATGATAGAGTATGTTTTTCTCTGGGAATGTATTTCAATTTGCGGTAGCCATACTCGGAATTATTCAAAGAAAAAAATGTCAAGGGTGAAAAGATTCCAAACGCATGATGCACCTGTTTTTCCTAACCAAGAACACATCCGGTCAACCTATCATTACCACTGTTGAAGACGATTTTATGAAACTCGAAAGCGCATCAGTTTGTAAGTAACAAATCGATCATCACATCAAATGAAATTGAATGCATGTTGGTGTTTCAATGATAAAATAGTGTGAAAATGTATCGCCTTTCTCAATGGATGTAGAGGCCATCTTTATACAAGTTAATTAATAGAGTACTGTTATTGTTAAAGTAAAAATGGTGATTTATTAGTTTATTCTAGTTTATCAGATGGCTTTGTATATTCGTCTCTCATTGGAATTAATAGCTTCATGATGATATTATATCTCTGGTGTCAAGAATTATTCATTCAACTAGAATGGATTCTGAGTTATCATGTTAATTTTAAATCAATACTATGTGGAACAGTTTTATTAGTGTACAAAGTATCTTGGAATTGTCTTTTCAGTGAAAGTGGGTTTTCTCAAACTACAAGAATTGGCCACCAACAGTTGAACAATAATCCCATAGAGACAACTATATCTATTGTTGAAGTGAAGCCACTACTAGTGATAATGGCTGCTGATAAGTGACACAGCATTCCTCAGGTTTCTCCTTATATTTACTAACAGTGCGCCCACTAACAGTGTAACATTGTTTGTGTTAGGAGGCAGTAGTCGACATCATGAAGAGGGGTGAAAAGAAAGCGACCGCTTTAGGCAAATGATGGTGGTGGGTGGGTGGGGTGTATTAGTGGGGGGGGGGTGGCGGTGAGAGGCTGTGTTTGCATGGATGACGAGGGCTCTTTGCCTCAGCCTTGCCTCGCTCCTGCTGCCTGGTCCCGGGCGCTTCGCGATTCTAGCTGCTGCTGGCTCCATTCTAATCAATAATTGGCCTTTGTTTGATTGTGAAGAAAACAAGGGGCAAGACGGCGCTCGAGCAATCACAGTACCTTCCCTCCCCCACTTCCTTTCATTTCTATACATGGAACGGTACGAATATTTTATCCACAGTCCTGCTAACTACGGGGAAATTCATACCGGTTGCCGGGAAATTTTCCGAGATGCTGCCGTTCTTCCTGACTTGCCACCCCTCACACCCCCAAAACCTTGCGAAACAAAGGCGACCTGTCCGCCCGACATTATTAATATTTATCTTCGCCATTTATTCTTCCATCGTACACGAGTCATCAGAGCGTGCACATATTGCAACGAATGCTAATTACGAATCAAACTTACTGGACTTGCAAACTAGCAAGTTTGCTCATATATTTCAGTTAAATTAGTTATTTGAATTTATTCATTTTTACAGGAAAAAACAAATTGGTAATTTTTGTAGACTTTGAACTGGAGATAAGAGACTAGAGACTCTAGCTAAGGTTGTAGATAATTGTAGAATACTTGAAGTCGAGAGACTGACTACTGGACTTGCAAATTACCAAAATTACTCAAGTATTCCAGTAGATTTTAACTTACTCTATTTATTAAAAAAAAATTACTCTATTTCAGTGAAGAAGATTATAAAGCATAAATATTCACTCATATTCACAGAGATGATCTAAAAATGTATTTTTTGTAGTCTATAAGTTGAAAATCAAATATTCTAGCCTTAGTTGTAGATTGTAATCAAAGAGACTGTAGGGAACATGCCAAACAATCTAAATAAATTTATTCAATAAACAATTACGTTAGTATGATTATTCCATATTGTTGATTTTAATTCTCATATTGTTGTTGATTTTAAAATTTGGATTGCAGATTTAAGATTGAAGATTATAATTGAAGAGTATATTACGGAGCCCACCTGGAACAGTGGGTTCAGTTAAGTCTCATAGTAATTTTCCAATTCCTCATTTTCTTCCTTTTCCTTGTTCACCTGAATTGGATAAGTCACTGAAATCTGGTTATATCACCTACAAGCACATATTAAAGCCAGTAATTGTATGGTATAAATCTTTGCGGGTGTACCAAAGACAGAAACATTAATGTGATTCCAAAAAAGGTGCTGAGGAGCATTGTGGATGCTCCTTGGTATGTCAGGATCTTCATAGAGACATGCAAGTTGACCTGATGACCACTGTGATCCAGTGTCATGCGGAGAGGTAGAGGTGCAGAACCTCAAAAGGAGAAAACTGTTTGAACTAGTGTACTGCTTGTTCAAGAACTGTCCAAAAAAACACGAAAAACAGTAAGGTGTTTGAGTGAATCCAGATTCTCTAGTGCAGTCAATAAGTAGTGAACATATTTAGAATAATAGCAGTAAGAGTTCTAATGAGAATGTCGCTGTTGGATAGATATGGTATTGACAAAAATACATATTATAATATACAGAAAATAATTATGTTAGTTGTGTACAAAACATAAAACAAACTCACTTGAAAACCATAGACCAAGCCTTTGAATATTAAATTATTGAAGACTGGGTATTGAAATTGAATTTATCCATATAATAACACATACAAGTATGTCTTCTTCATAATTATCTGTATTATGTCACATATTCCACACTGAAATAAGATTTTGGACAAATTAGTTTTCATTAAAAATTCAACGAAAATGTTGAACATCACTTCAAATTCACATTAAAACTCAAAGTGTTATTCATCGAGTTTCCTTCAAAGTATTCCTTGGTTTGAACTTCCCTATGAAACAAAATTCAATCCTGGACTTTCTAACGAACTGTTTCTACTTGTATCTGTTACTTTTATTTGTCCAAGACACTGTGTAACTTAGTCACACCTGGAATGACTGATATTGAAATTTGTCACATCATAAGGGTAAAAATTTCTCTACTTTATTTGCTGAGCATACCTGTACCAATTGGTTTTGATACATTTAGGATGGTTTAGGTAAATTGCATGGGAGAAGTTTCCTCATCTACGATAGATAAGTTTCTCTTTCATCCTTAATCCCAATTGAGTATTGAGGGTTTATGGAGAGAATAACACTGAATATAATTTTTCAAGAACAATATACATGGTAAACATGTCTTAGTTCAAACTTCACCGTTCTTCAATATGTATAGGTATAGGTAACACAATATTATTATGTCTTGGATTATAACTTTTAATAATTAATGGTACTATTGAATGAGTTTCACAAACTTCACTAGAAAATAAAATACGATAATATGAATAATGTATTATTGTATTGCAGTTTTATAAATCGATGATTTTTGGACGAATATAACGTCCATGCTTGGACAATTATATGCAAGAATTCAACTTTAAACCGTAGAGCATCCCATCAAGTGAATCGGCAACTGAGGTAAAAAGGATTTTCTGACTATATAAGCTACACTCAAGGAACAAAGCCTTGATAGAGAGACAACAGGATGGTGGATACAAAATGTAAATTATTAATCAAAGTGGAAAATACAAATTTTAATGTAAAAGTCATTATAAACTCAATATCAGGCATGTAACTGCAAGATCATTTAGAGTATCTGAACTCAAACTGTTAATTCATAGTTGATAGTTGATTCATGCTTGCTTAGAATTAATGTATTCCCATACCTAACTAGGACTAACAATCGAATGTTGGTGTACTTACGTAGAAGTTGTTTTGCTTAGTAACTTCCCTCAACCTATGTATGGCTGTGAATTTGCCTTCGCCTTAGGCTAAACACAGAAACTGCTAACAGTGGGAACACTTCAAGATGTTGAAATGCTTCTTCATCTTCTCTGTATTCCAATGTTATACTGAGTACGATATGCCTCTATGATCATAATTCTATACTTGTGAAACCCCGCCGAAGAATTCGCTCAAAATGCCGCTGATATTCTGTCAGATGTTCCATTGAAATATCCGATTGAAATCGATTTACAATGTTTCATAATTATGGCTTTCACATGATTTTTTTCATCTCGTAATTATTGATTTTATCTATAGAATTCATAATATTATGATCATAATTATAGTGATATACTATATGAAAGATAGAGTAGCTCAATGTTATTGTTTAACAAACTCGATCTGTACAATAGTTCAAAGAATATGTATTGAAAATTTGATTGATTGATGGAAGCATCAAAGAGTTATTGTTGAACATACAAACCCCTCAAACGGACAGCGAATTAAACCTCGAGTAAAAAGTGGGAATTCGTTACGATCTTGCAATAATCAATTTTACAGACAAAATTGGCTATATAAAAAGTCAATACTGATATTGGATCTCGAATCAGAAATTTGACGATCAATGGTGAATTGATCAGTGAATATTGCTGTTGACTTGAAACACATTGAATTTCCATATTTCTAGAACAGGCTATTGATCAGTTTATACCATAGAACATATGTTATTCGGAAGCTGAGGACAGTTAACAACCATTCACTCAGCAACGAGAAATTTAAACATAATATGTGCGTGATAAGTGTGTTAATTAATTTCATTCTGAGAGCCTTTTTTTAAAAAAGATTACGTTCTAAGGACTCCAGTTATGGAGTATAAGACAAGCCAGGTAAATGATTTTACTTAAAACATAATTAACACTGAGATTACATAATTCAACACTGAGTAAACCAAACCTAGTCTTGGTTTGAAAGGAGCTCCTGTACACTGTAAAATCTAAAATTCTCTATCAATTAAATATTTTTCCAAATGTATTTTGAAGTTCTCATAATATGATGATTTATTATCATCATGGAGTTCTCATCATAATTAATGGAGTTGTAGTATCCTGTTATAAAATTCCCTTTCAATATAATCTGGTTTTTGTTCAAATAATATACTATTGTGAGTCATTATATGATAATCAGCTCTGTTTCGTGTATTGTACTCATGTATATTGGAATTTTGGTTCACACCACTCGTTTTAACCTACATTATAACTTCCTATAATGATGGTACAGTCAAAAGCCATGTTTTTCAGATAAAGGCTTACACGAATCTAACCCATCCACTTTCTCTACACACTTGAGTGCCTTCTCTTGAATGTTGAATACTCTGTTCAAATTTTGTACCTTGAAAAACTAGATATCTTAGTGGTAACATACTCCAAGTTCTAAATAAACTTAGAGAAGGGTGACTCTCTCATATACATATATGACCTGGATAATATGCTTCTGTCTGAAAATGGTCTGACCTCAGACTGATTTTTACCAACGCATAGTAGAGCATCCGTAAGACTTGTAGGCTCTCTGAGAAAATAAAACTTCCTAGTGAGCTGATCCTTAACCTTAAGCATACAATAAAACAATCTTTATAAGTATAAGTTTGTTAATAATAGTTTTTATGATAGTAAGTAGATAATGGTAATACGTTGTAAATGAGATAGTAAATGAGATAATGATATAGTAAATGAGAATAAAAGTTATCTCTGTCTCAAGTATGCTCACTTCATAGGAGATTGTAGTCCACTATTATACCCATACATTTAACGGTGTTGGTGTGTTATAGTTTTGCAATTACAGTAGATCTGGTTACATTATAACTTATGAACAGGATAATATAAATTATTTTGTTATCTATTCCTTAAATTGAAATACATGATTTTTTTTCATCCATAAATTATTTTATTTCAAGCTATCTTTTGTAAATCAAAAGTTGAGTATCTATAGATGCTAATAAATCGTACTAATGAGTTGTATAATAAAGGGGCTCTGTCGTCAGCATAGGTACCTGTATCACATTTCAAGTGGCCATTGCATAGATAATTTACACATATAGCAAGTGGATCAGCTGAGATGGGTTATCCCTGAGGTATCATCACCGAGCTTAGAGCATGGCCAATCCTGGCTCGGTGTGTTCTGTTTGATATGAAACTGCAGAATCATTCATTGCATGCACCTCTCACACCAGCCTCAACAACCTCCAGCCTTACCTGTCTTATATGTTTCTCTAACAATAGTTTATGATCTATGGAATTAAAGGCTTTCTGGATATCAGGAAAAGACCTGCTACTTATTTGTTTTCATTTATGCCATTGGGTCGATTCGTTGATTGAATAAAATCAGCAATTGCTAATACAAGGACTCCAGTCAGCTGTATCTTATCAGCTGCTGAACCTAGTACTAATGATTGACCTAGCATTTGTTCAATAATTTTACGGAAACTTGAACCACGAAAGATTGCCATTATAAAACTAAATTTCAGCAATAGCCAAACTTAAATTAGACTTAGAATTATTGTTAATTGCTAGCTTCTATTACGACCCAACGTAAAGCTTAGGTGATACTCTCAAAACGTGTCTTCAGATCTAAATCCTAACAAAAAAAATATTTGGAATAGGACCCATTTCACAATGTTGTGTGGAAAATGCATTCCACAATACAGACTACTTAATTCAACTAATGATTGACCGAACAAAATCGGTGAGTAATTTTGATACAAAGTTCGACTAGTCACGTGATCTCGAACGGTTGTGGTGGAATTCGATCTTGACATTTTTTGTTGGTTAAACCGACTATAAAAATCAGTTTGACATTCTCGTAAAATCGCCCTTACTATTTGTTAGTAATTATTGTTATTGTTCGAATGTAAACTTAATTTAAATTTGAAACCTATAGTAGTGGTTTGAGGTATCCACAGTATATCTGATCTAATATTAATTAACTTAATTGTTGATTCTTGTTTATAATGATAAATTTAATCTCAAATATACTCTATTCTCTGAGATCAAATATGCTCCTATAATTCAATAATGTTCAATTTAAACAGTAGAATTTTTTATTTGATTTTAGCTTTGTCAGTTCCTTCCCCTTCACAATACATTTTTGTAATTGAGACTTAAAATCTCTTCATAGCGTAAAAACGATTTGACAATGATGCAGAGTTGAAAAAGAATCTACTTTGATGACAAACAATGATAACAAACCAATATTCTAATCACGTTGTAACATTAATATCACTATAGAATGGTATCCAGAAATTCGAGTTGCCAAAGTCAGAGTGATCGATCCACAGAGTCAGAGTTTAACTATTAAATTGTTATTTAACAATTTCAAGTTATTTAACAATTTCATTTAACAATGAGTTACCGGTTAGCTATTATATTGTTTTAGGTCATGATATGTGCCTTGCTGATTATTCTTGGATGAATAGTTCAAAGCTGCAACGTAATAAGTACAGAATAATAAATTGACCTCGATCATTGATTTGGAGCCTGATATTATTATACTCTTCTGAGGCGAAGTAAAATCACTTGGAATTTTCTTCAAACAATACTTGATATCTAGTCAAGAGAAAGAAAAAGCTAGTGTGGTCAAGTGTGAAGCTATGCAGACGGGTTGGTTCGATTGGATGCTGAGTGTGTTTAATGACAGCATTGGGAATGCTGTGACAAGGGATGGTCGGGAGCGATGAGGGGTGGCTGAGGAGTTGAGGGGAGTGCAAGAGCACGGTTAAGTCCTCCCAGAGGGGCGTTCACAGAGCCGTCTCTAATATCTAGTGATGTGTGATTTTAACGTGAGCCGCCTACGAATTGAACATTTTTGTTTGCTTTGGATAAAATATTGGAAGATTCAGGTCGTCGCTGCTGTGAGCATTGAGCACTCCTCACCACTCACCTCTTTATTTGTACGAGCGATGAATGCATTTTATAGTTACCTGAGCTACGGCACCCTACAGACTCAATATACTCATGCTGAGTTGGCAGAACTGGATCTGCCTGGTTTGTTTCATCCCATTTTAGCTAATTTTAAATTCAGTTTTGTTCTATTGAAAAAAGTATATTCGTCTTATATTTGTGTTGGAGATCAGTTGTCAAGTGTTCTTGTTGTAAGTGAGCAAATAGTTTTGGTGTGAAGCCAAGTGAATTTTAATTAGGTTTCGTTTCTTACAAACTAACCTATTACCTGACCATTGCACATAGAACAGTAAATCAGTGCTTTCGTTTTTCAATTTTAGACTTGTTGTTTCAATGATTGTTATTGTTATCGATAACTGACTTGTTGGCTGTGTCATTGACGTCAGTTTCACAAGAAGCCGGTTCAACATAACCTAAAGAAACTTTTTGGGCGGGAATCTGAGTCAGCTGATAGTAGGCGAAACATCTGGTTTTTGACAGTTCTAAGACACCTGATGACCTGACATCATTCTGCTAGCTTTAGAACGTTGTCCTATTTTGAACATTCAAATTTGATAATTCGCATTACACTAAACAATTTTCTCTGCATGTCATTCAACTCTGAACTGTCATCATTAATATCTATTATATTAAGAATATAACTATATTTTATCTATGATACATCAGTTAATCTTGGGTCTCTGTGTGGATGGATGATACATTGAATTTGATACATATCGGATGATACGGAACTAATTTCTTGTTTGATGAGTAATCCTTTCTGCAGAACGAAGAGAATCTACTCCGTAGCCTGTACCCTGCTGTTCGATTCTTCGTGTGATGAAAATATTTTTGAATTTTGAAGTCTGCGGCTCCTTATCAAAACCGAACTTTCATTGAGGAATAAACAACATCATTCTGAACAATTCATTATGATAAGATATTGTGTTTCTGTTTCCAGTCAAGTGATCTAATCAAGCTCTTCTCATTTTTAGCATCACAGTGGAGTTTGTTTTGAAAAAGCTCTCACATTATATATCACATTATATAATCTTTCATCTTTTCTCAACAGTTTTAAACGTACTGACTTATTCCCTTGTTATTCTATAATAGTTAAATTCAGTTTAGCACTATTTCTGATTGAGGAATAGAATAAACAAAATTCCATTACAAGTGTCTAGTAATGAGTGGTGACTATCAAATAATGATCTACACTACTCTTGTATAGATAGCTAAAATATTCATATCCGTACTTACAGTTCTGTATATTAATTTCTTTATATTATTTTTTTTTCTTCGTCTCAACTCATGGTATTATGACATAAAAAAGTTTATTATTATCAGAACCTATTATTTAATTAATCTACTATTGACTCTAGATAGAGGAAGGAATGGCTGACTTTATTGTTGGAAAAACTAACAGAGGAAATCCTAAACTGACCTTTAAAAGTTTTTCTTACCGAAAAACAAATGTTAATTCATTAGGAAATATACATTGGCGCTGTCTTACAAAGGACTGCAAAGCTACTATTAAAACTGATAGTAAAATTAGAAAAATTGTAGATATGAGTCAGTCCAGTTCTCACATTCATTCTCCCCCTTGTGATGATGTGTCCCAGACCAACAATGATTCCACTTATGAGGATTTGGTCTGTGATGATGCGTCACTGCTTTCAGCAAATAATAGTGTTATTATTTCAGTTCGTGATTCTGCGTCAAAGTCTTCTACCCCTATTTCTCAGGTCAAAGAGGCTGAGCTATATGATGCGGCGGGATTATTGAGCGGTCAAGAGGCTGTAGAAAGTATCAACAACGATAGGATGGATGAATCTGTTTCTCAAGAAGTCTGTGTAAGATGTTATCATCTTGTTGAAAAGCTAACGATTGAGAATCAGCTTTTGTTGGAGGAGAATTCTCGTTTATTGGTACAGCGAAATGCGGCTTTAAACCGTTCTATCATGAATGACAAGTTGATCATGGAACTCAATGATAGAGCAGAGGTTAGGGAATTTGGAGTTCAAACGGAGATAGTGGATGAGAGTATGATTGAATCAAACAATATCAATCAAAATACCGATTGCCATGCTGTTAGTGTTGTTCAGAATGAGGGGATGTACAGCGAGAAAAAACAATTTCTTAATAGAATTTCCAAATTGCAGTCTGAGTTGAAGGAAAATGGACGCTTACTGTTGGATATGGAAACCAATGTCGAGAGAGCTAGGGTGGTGCTGAAGGGTTTTCTTCATTCATGCTCCATGATGAGTTCTGTTTTCAATGCACAAAAGGTAAAAAGTATTGCTCCTATGAGGAATACGTCTTTCAAAGTTCCTGTTGACAATTGTCGCAATGTTTGGCTGTGGGGAGACAGCCATGTGAGAGGCTTGAGGGAGCTGTTGGATAGGAATAATTCATTATCTGGTTTAAAGTTCAAATCGTTTATTGCATCTAGCACACCAATTGATATTATTTTGGATGGCATTGTATCGTCTTTCAAGCAAGGTGAGATAAAAAAGAATGACACAATTGTTCTTATAGGGGGAACAAATAGCTTTGATGAATCCTCTGCTGAGGGTGATATTTTTAATTGTGTGACAAAACTCCGCAAAGTGATTGGTGATTTGAAGGGAGAGGTGGAGTTGATTCTATCGACAATCCCATACAGGTATGATCTGAAGGCGGGAGCACACACCAACAAATGTATAGAGTTTTTTAATGGTGTCGTTCAGTCGATTTCACATGAGTTTTCTCTTAGTATGATTAACGTATGGAACTATCAGGCACGATTTCATACTGGAC
This sequence comes from Nilaparvata lugens, assembly GCF_014356525.2. NCBI lineage: Eukaryota > Metazoa > Arthropoda > Insecta > Hemiptera > Delphacidae > Nilaparvata > Nilaparvata lugens. Next base: position 76,920,537 of record NC_052518.1, on the reverse strand, counting down.
ATGGGTTACACCTGAATATACATGGAAAAAAACGAATTGCAGGTGATTTGTTGGAATTATTGGTGGGTGCTCGGGTGCGTGGTGGAAGAGAGCGGACTGTTTCTCCTGTCTCGGCTGGCAATCCTCCTTCTATTGTCCTTCCTGCGGTTGAATCTTTCGATAGTGACTCTTGTTTGGTTGTGGCTGGGCCTCCATCTCCAAGCATGGAAATACCAGTCATTACAAGACCTCGATCTTTTTTAGAGGCAACAAAAAACATAGAGATACATGTTTAGATTATGTAAATATAGTGGATAATTTTATTGATTCTAGATTCTCCTCAGATAAAAACAATAGTTATGAAAAGAAAGAAATGACAGTCTTTCACTGGAATGTCCAATGCATCAGGAACAAGTTGGACTCGGTAGAGTATTATCTTGGAAAACTCAATGTCGATGTCGCCTGTATTGTTGAGACTTGGCTGGAGCCTAGTGAGGTGGAATTCTTTGGCATTGATGGGTATGTTGTTGGTAATGACTACTGTAGGGGTAACAGGAAGCATGGTGGGTGTCTTATATATGTAAGGAATGGTCTAAAATACAAAAAAATTGAAAGTATAAACAAGTTATCAGTAGAAATGGTATTGGAAGTGACAGCTGTGCAGTTATTGGAAACAAATATTATAGTCCTATCCCTGTACAGATCAAACACTGACAACAATAATTTAGAAATATTCTTGGAAAGACTAAGTGGGGTATTGGAAAATGCCTTCAAATACACTGACAGACTTATTTTATGTGCAGACTTCAATTATGATTTCATGAGTGATGATAATAATATTAAAGGGTTAAAAGAGCTTCTAGTTTCATTTGGTCTCAGGGTGGGTTTCAATAGTATAACTAGGCCCAGTGCATTAAATGGAGGGACATGTATTGATAACATTGTAACTACGATTCCTGAGAATTCATTTACATGTGAAGTTGTGAGAACATGGTTTTCTGACCATTGGGGTCTAGTTATCAGGAATACTCTCTCCACTAAAAAGACGAGAGGAAATATTAATGAAACGAAGACAATACGGCACATAAACGATAATAACATTTCAGTTTTCCAAAATATTTTATTTGAAATGAATTGGACTAGTTTGTATGTAGAGAATAATTTAGAATTGAAAACGTCATTCTTTCTAGATACATTGAAAAAAATAGTAGATACAGCTTTTCCATTGAAAATACTTAAAATTAAATCAACTGCTCCCAAACCCAGTAAGGTTTACAATCTAGAACTGCTCGCTATAAAGAACACCTGTGATCTGTTGTACAGCGCTTACCTTGCTACTGGTAATAATGACATAAAAATACAATATAAGAGAAACAAAAAAGAGTTTAGGGACAAACTAGAGACTATCAGAAGAAATAAGAATGACAAGATAATTTCTGAATCAAAGAACAAAAGCAAGGCAATCTGGGATGTAATTAAAAAACAGTCTAGTAAATCATTGTTGGTGAAAAACAATAGTCCATTAAGTTCAGACCAGTTCAATGAATTCTTCATAAAAAATATTAGTAAAGTTGTTGCTGAGGTTGAAAGTAGGAATTCAACAAGTAGTCCAATTGATTTTTTAAATTCTGGTTACTGTAAACCCTCTTCTAAGTTTGAATTTGAATTGATTGAAAAAGACGATGTTATTCGTGTTCTTGGGAAAATGAAAGCCAGCAATAGCACAGATGTATATGATATAAGTCCAAAAATGCTGAAAATGGGTTGTGATTATATTATAGATCCTTTGATAAATTTAGTGAATAGTTCAATTATTGATGGTGTTTTTCCACAGACTTTAAAATTGAGTAAAGTCTTACCTGTCCATAAAAAAGGTTGCAAATCCGACTTAAATAACTTCAGGCCGATAAATATAACCACCACTGTGTCCAAAGTTCTTGAAAGTGTTTTGAATATGCAAATAGTAAACTATTTTGAGATTAATGGTCTTTTTAGTAACTCTCAGTTTGGGTACAGAGTGGGGAGAAACACAATTTGAGCTGCTGAGGATCTCTATAAGGATTGCTTGGACTTCTTAGAGAATAAGTGCTTCACTCAGGCTAAGTTATTTGATTTGTCGAAAGCTTTTGACACGGTTTCTCACAAACTCCTACTAGATAAACTCTTATTCTATGGGTTTCAGTCCAGATCCATAAGGATGATTGAATCATATCTCAGCAATCGTTTTCAGAAAGTTGCATTCAATGGATCAGAATCTCAGTACTTGCCTGTCTCTCATGGGGTTCCTCAGGGGTCAATATTAGGTCCAATACTATTCCTAATCTACATTAATGACCTCCCAACTATAGTTGACCCTCCAGCTAAGAGTTATCTTTTTGCTGATGATCTTTGTGTGTTTCTGAGCACGCCAACAGAGGCTTCCCTGAATGCTGCTGCACAAGATGTGACTCAGTCAATTGAGAGGTGGTGCAACTCAAACTTGCTGTGCGTGAACTCCAACAAGGTTCAAGATTTGAGATTCACTTATAATAGGAGACTGCTGGTGGTAGATGCGGAAAAGGAAGCCAAATTTCTGGGATTCACTCTGGACAACTGTTTGAGTTGGTCCAGGCACATTGATAAAACCGCTGGAAAGCTTAATAGAGGAATATTTATATTAAGAAAGTTAAGGACTTGTGTCAGTGTTGATGTTCTAAAGGTAGTTTACTTTGCTCACATTCAGTCACACCTGTCTTATGGTGCTGTACTGTGGGGGTCAAAGGCATATAGCTCAAAACTATTTCGTATTCAAAGAGCAAAAAACATTTCTATTCATTGGTGTGAAGCTTTTTAATATGCTCTCTGAACAATTTAGAGGTTTGCCAAATCTAGTTTTCAAGCAGAGGCTGAAGATATTCCTAATCAGTAACCCCATTTACACTTTCCAGGAGTTCTATGAACTGGCTAGGACTTTGTAAAATTATTAATATTATGTTGAGGTACCTACATTAAGTAAATACTGTATCAACTACTGCTACTTTTCATTTCTGTTTGTTCGTTTTTATTTGTGTGACTGCATTATATTTCAAGACCAGAATATCTTATATTTGAATATATATATATATTTTAATATCTTTCTTTGTTTGGACATGATATTAATATATCATGATATTGTAGTTCTTTTAGAATAGTATATTTCCAATTATTGTATTGTATTATTATTGTATTGTATGTGTGATATTTGCTGTACATTGTGACGGAGGTAATGCTTCTGAAGACCTCAGAAGCGGTTACATTAAAACTTATTCTATTCTAAACATTAAAACTTATTCTATTCTATTCTATTCTATATATATTTGTAAGAAGCTGGTTGCTCTACATTCACGCTTCTTCTTTCTAATCATATGAACCATATGACTTGTTAATAATTTACTAATGTTGTTTATCAAACTAACAGCAGAGCTGATTGATTGATTGATTGATTGATTGAGTACTTTATTTATGTAGATTACAATATATACTGGCTTATACACTTATATACAATAGCTTACAATACAGCAAAATTATAGATGAATTTACATAATATAGACTAGGAAAATAACTATAGAACTGTATATGATATGAAAAAGCAATTTGTAATATAATAACTATAGATAATAATCATATTGTTATGCATCTACATAAATTGGCGGAGCTTTGGACATATCAATGTCCATTCTTTGGGAAGAATAATAAAAATATCCTCCCCACTAACTCTCTACCAAAAGGTAATTCTCTACTGATGAGAGAATCATTGAATGTTCATATTTGTACAGTTTAAGATTTATTGAGATTTATATTATAATTGACATTAAAATCGATTTTCTAAAGTAAATGAAAATTTTTCGTCAATTATTCATTTTAAGTAATATGTGCGAAGTAAGATCATTATATATATGTCTCTCTATTTATAGTAGTGGAGTGATCATGAAAAATGTCGGCATGTTTTTGACACTCAGGAGTGATATGGGACGGAAGTCAATCACATCACCTTTTCCGTTTTTCGACTTATAGATAGGGTTATAGAAATCAGTTTCAATAGTTTGAGAATTTTTGGAAAAATACCAAATTTACACCAGACACAGTATGGTGAGCAACAAGTTCACAATTTTCTCTTTCAGCAAGGCTGGAAGGAACTCATCACATCCAGCAGTTTTCCGCAGAACCATCACACGTGTCTATGAAAAACTGGTTGATATTTTGATCATTCACTAATCTGATTGTGGGGATAGTAACACAAATATTGATTTGGTTATAATTCCTAGTGAAATTTGCTTTCTGTCTTATTTTATTAACTAGATTCATGCCAACATTCACAAAAATCATTGAAATCAACTGCCACCGTTATTGTAAAGATTTGGCCGTTATCAGTGTTATCAAGTGGCTTATCTGATTGAGAACCAGCACCTGAGATTTGATTGACTGTATTCTAAGATTTTTTTTATTTATCAGTAGCATCATTCTATTTCTGAAGTAGAATTCATCTTTTGATATGAATAACCTGCTAAGTGTACATCATCATTGAGTCGATAATCATCACAGTAGCTGTTCAAGTCAAGTGGTTGTTTTTTCAGAAATGTGCTTAATCTGTTCCTTTGAGCAATCGAACTTATAGGGAATTTGTAAACCAAGGTTGTAATTTTTTATAGTTTTTGTGTTTCCAAACGATAACAGTACAGGTTTTTTGATCCGCGCATACATCAAAATCATCAGAGGATGTTAAATGCCCCAAGACTGTTTAGACAAACGCTACAAGAATAAAATATCAAAATAATTATTCATAGACCATCAAGGGAAAAATTTAATTAGTTTATTATCCTGTAATAGACAACATACCTGGTCAATTTTTCATATATTTTACTGAAAAATAACTAGAACGATATGATCAAATAAGCAAAACGTATGTTTTTTCACTGACAAGGATGACATTTAATAGTAGGACATTTGAAAGCATCTATATTACCACCAATCGAACACCACGTAATTTTCATGAAGGTGAAACGATTTGTGTCATAGTGAATCACGAAGAATATTGTTAGATAAATAATCAATGATCCCCTTTAAAAGCAGCAGTGTTGTTTTATTTGTAGGGTAAGGCAGAGGACAGAAAATTGATAACTTTCATTAATCTTGAATCAAACAGCATTTCCGAGTTTCAATATTAAACGTAGGATACTGGAATTTATTGGAATTGAATTTTATATTCATTAGGCTAATAAAAATAGATAAATTCTGATAAATAGAGTTGTTGAACTCAATTCACTCTCATTTTAATTTCAAGCTCACAACAAAAATAGAACTTCTTCATGGAGCACACTGGATTTTTTCTAGAACATTAATGAGATTTTGAAAATATTTTTTGCTTGAAATTCTGTATATTCCATTTATTCCTATAACCTAACACAATTTTAAATATACTTCGAAAGACTTGGAAGTTAAATAACTATAAAAGTAGATTCAAATACATTTCATGATACTTTCACGTCTGAAAAAATCAAACAGTGGTTAAACAATATTGTGTCATAATCAAAATGTTCTCAACCTGTCCCAAAAAGCACAAACATTGGCTCCGTTGATACTGAGGAATTTTGTATGTGGCAAAAACAAGACGGGGGCCCAACAGGAAGTGGCTATCACAGACCACTTGTTGAGTTGATTTTGTCGGTGAATGAAGCTTCTTACCCCGAACCCCGGATCCAACCGATAGTTTCAACTTTCAGGCTTGAATCTTCCATCTGCCATCACTCCTGACTTTTTCATAAGAGAGGCTTTTTGAGTGTAAATCTCGGTCACCAAACTGAATATTATATGAATGATGAATGCAGCACGTCCAACAGAAACCGTTTTCATGTCTCCACTTGTAGATTCCATACTCTGATATAAAGTTCAGACAAGTTTCAAGAAATACATGAATTTATATTAAGTACGTAGTAGAGGCATCGCTTCTAGTTGAACTGTAGACTCAGTTGTAAATGTACCTTTCCTGATCATTCCAAGTTAGATTGAATAATAAGGTGATAAGAGTTCACTGTCCAGTCTTTCAAACTCAATTTAGATTGAAACAAAATTATTCTGAGAAAATATCATGATACTTTCCAAGAAAATCAAATAGTTTTATCAATGTGTTTTCTAAATGATTGCTTGTTTTCATTTCTCATTTCTCCAATGCAAGTGTTAATTATTGGTCCTTGGAGACGATTCCGTTTTTGTTCCCAACATTATGAGTTCCACACACATTTTGTAGCAGCTGTAGTTGAAAATCTTTCCACTTCAACAATACTATAGAATACAAAAAATATACTAATTTTCCTTGAAAGCTTATTCGTTCAATTATAGAACGTTATCAAATATAATATACTTCAGGTGGAACAAAAAACTATTACTGCAATATTACTAATAGTTGTTGCTCAGAGCTATTTTAGTTTTCATAAAACTTAAGTAGAATATGAAAAACTAACAATGAGAAAAAGATCAATACTACCTATCGTATATCATTTTTCAGTTTTGTAGGAAGAAATTTAAAATTTATGGGTATGTATAATTTGTATACTTAGGTAGCTATAGTTAGGTTTGTAAATAGCACAGCTTATAATTATTCTTTGTGTCAGCTTACTTCTTTTCCAGATCTGCTTAATTTAAACCAGCAATAATATAATCGATGAACGTTTAATAGATCAAAAATGTCATTCAATTTATAAAATTTATTTTTCAACTGTTCAATCCTTTTCAATTTTTCAACGGGATGACAGCCAGTTTACAATTTTATGCAGGGTTGATGTATTCTCACGGAACTGTATTTCCGTTAGCGATGGAAAATAGGCCTATGTAAGTATTTTAGTCCAGGCAATGAATGCACAAAAGAGGGTATGGAAGGAATAGTTTGGGAGACAATTTTTGAGCCCACAGTTCTGTTAAGGGGAGTATGAAGGTTATCATATCAAAGGTTACCTGTGCTAAAGAGGTGGGGCTGGTTCAATGGTTCAATTTTTTGGTTTATCGCATATAATTCAAAAACTATGTATTTTACAGACATGATTGTTCATGCGAAATTGAAACTCACATAATTTCCTACTATATTCATATTCAAACTCTTTTTATATCACTTCTATAGGTTGAAGCTATCCGCTTTTGAAGGTGTGACAGTTTTGAAAAAAAAATACGTTTGCCTCCAATTTTTGCTATTTTTGCTCTTATAACTTTTCTAAAATCGATGGAAAAGATCCATGCTGATTATTAGCTCAGCCTATGGAGCAATAAATCCTCTCTAATTTGATGTATAATCTCACACTTTTACGCATTCCCCTACGACTGTCGCAGCAACTTTAGTAATGAGTGTGAAACCTCCAGTTTTGCAACAATTTTTTTCAATTGAATATCACTGTTACTAGTAATGGGACTAACGATCAGTTTATTTTCATCCTAAATTAATACTTCAAGTCATTTAACAAGAAGAGTCTTGTAATAGCTTCTCCTTGTTTTAAATTAGCTCATACATAATAACTGCACTAAATAGATATGTTAATTTTTTCCACTTTCACTAAGCACTCCTGGAGGTTTACACCAGATCTGTTGGCTTCTTCCTTTTCCATCTCCTCGGTAATGTTGAGTTGTCTGAAAGCTGGATTGCCTCAACATTTTGGTGGTGATGTTGAGCCTCTTCATAGGTCCTTGCTGTTTTTACAATCACCTCCTTGACTGTCTCCACCTGAAGGTCTCTATGAAGGTCGGCGTTCCTGATGAAGTATGGAGCATTGATAGCATTTCGAAGAAACTTGTTTTGGAATCGTTGGATGATGCCAATATTGCTTTCTGCTGTACAGACCCACAGTTGTGCACCATACAACCAGACAGGCCTCAGAATTTGTCTGTAGAGTAGAATTTTATTGTAGTTTGATAAGCTTGAATTCCTTCCTATCAGCCAATACATTCAACTGTACTTGTAGTTGAGCTCAACCAACTTTTTCTTAATATGGCTTCTCCACCGAAGCTTGGCATCCAGGGTAATGTCAACATATTTTGCCTCGTTTGCATATGGTATCATGTGGTTGTTGATTCTTGGATTTTTCTTGTTGCTTCTTCATTGCTGTCTCCTGGACTTCTGTGTCGTCTGCAAAGGTGGCGATGATGTTTTCTTCTGGTACAGGAATATCATTTGTGTGAAGCAGGTAGAGAATGGGCCTCAAAAAACTTCCTTCCTGCTTCAATTTTTGTTAATTTTGAGTAGCTATCTTCTTGTTTCACCCTGAAGTACCTGTTTGAGAGGTAAGATTTCAATATTCTAGAATACTGGATGGGTAGTATTTTCTGGAGTTTTCTGTTCAGACATTCATGCCACACTTTATCTAACGCTTGAGCTACATCAAGAAAGACGGCTGCACAGTACTTTTCCTCCTCAAGGACTTTCTCGATGATGTCAGTCACCCTGCTGGATAGTTGAATGCTTACTTCTAAACCAAATTGATGATCTGGAACTAGCTTCCTTGTTTCAATTATTGGCTGCAGTCTCCTGAGTAGCACTTTCTCAAATATTTTTGACAAAATCGGTAAAAGAGATATTGGTCTATAAGATGAAGCATCGTGTGGTGGTTCTCCTGTTTTTGGAATTATTATGACTTCAAAAACCTTCCATATATTTGGGATGTACTTCAGTCTTAAAGCTGCATTGATGATGTTCCTCAATTTTTTCAAAGCTTTATTCGGAAGTTTTTTGAGCTGCCCCAGTAATCAGGTCATATTCTGAGCCTTCTTGCAGTTTATATTTCTGATAAGAACTTTCAGCTCATTCAACAAAACTATTGGAATGTCCCCTAATTCTGTTGAAAATTCACCCTCATTAACGCACTCTTCTCCAGTTGGTTTATGTTGTTGGAAAACTTCTTTCAAGAGTTCAGCAAATCTCCTAGCTTTCTGGTTGTTATTTCTAGCCCAATCGCCATTTGTTTCCCTAATAGGAGTAACTTGTACAGATGGTTTCTTCAGATACTTTACCAACTCCCAGAGTGAATAGAGTTTTTGTCACTGCCCAGGTATCTGAGATATTTGCTAGTAACCGAGTTCTTGTGGTTTCTAATCCCATCTCTCACTTTTCGAACAAGAAAGTTTTAATGGGTCTTGGGTCTTGTGGATTTCTTGTTCTCTGCCACTTTTTCTTAGCTAGCCTCTTCCCATGGATGAGATCCAATACACTTTGAGGGTAATGTCTTCCATCTGGCCTTTTTAATTGGACTGTGTATGGTGTACTTTCCCAAGCTGCCTCTTGAATATCTTGCGTGAATCTTTTGACTTCAAAATCCAGTTCTTCTAATATGTACTTCAAGGTCTATTCTCTGCTCTAGGGTCTGTTGAAATTTTTCCCAGTCTGTTCCTTTATTCACTAGTTTTAGCTGACATTCTTTCATCACTAATTTTTCACTGACCTCCAATATAACAGTGGTGTGATCTGAACTAAGATCATCATATTCTTCTACTTTCATATTGTTATATACAAAGTTTCTAAACACAAAAAGTCTATCAAGTCTGGTATTTTGTTCCTGTCTGTTGGCCAATAAGTAGGTTTACCTGACAATATAGTGTCACACCTGCATTCTTGAACTGCCCTAAGAAGTTCTTTTCCTTTTGGATTGATTAATCTTGAGCCCCAATACGAATTGGGAATTGGCATTGGAATCACCCCCAATGATAAATCTATTACCAAGAAGATTGATCATAGCCTTATACATCATTCTTTTGTAATGCTATGCCTTGGTGGGCTATAGATTGATGCTATAGATTGTATAGTTTAGTCTCAACTGAAATGGATGTGATTTGCATCTCTTCTGTTTATATAGATGTGTTTTAGAAATGTTTTATGCTATCTCTCATTATAATTGCTTTCGCTGTATTTTGAGGATGTATGGTGTGGTAAACTTTGTAGCCTCCGAGTCTCATATAGGATTCCTTTGTAAAAATTAGTCTCAGATATTAAGCATATGTCTATGTTCCTAATTTGAAGTATTGTCAACAATTCCTGTTGTCTCTGTTGCAGCTCATTGGCATTCCATGTCATGATCCTCATAGCATTATTCATTTTGTATTGGATGATCTAGTGTGGATGTTCTATACTTTCTTCAGTCCCTGCTGAAAAACAGTCATCAAGGACTCCTGTCTATCAAGCTTCTCAATGATGTGAGTTAATACAGCATGTATGTTCTCATTGGTTTTTGGTTTCTCCTCTTTTTTTCTTCCAGAAGTAGCCTCAGAAAATGTTTTTCCAGATTTGATAGTAGAACTACTCTGAATAATTTTTTGGGTTCCACTGCTAGTGTAGAGGTTTTGTTTGGGACCAGATTTTTAAAATCTTGTTCACCTTTCAATAGCTTACTGCGATCATTTCTCATTTTTTGTAGTTCAACTGCTACACTGCATTCTCTATAGTTGGCTGGGTGCTTCCCACCACAATGAACACGTTTGGGCTCATTCTCTATAGAATTTGTGCAACTAATAGTGCTGTGTTTTCCAGCGCATTTCACGCATCTTGGCTCCCGGTTGCAGTATAACTGAGTATGGCCATAGGATTGGCATCTCTTACACTGTGGTATCAGCTTCGATGCCTGTATCTCAATTTTGCATCCCATGATGTATCTAATTTCGTAAATTTTCTTAATCTCTTCTTCTGGACTAAAGGACAATACAAACATATCCAGGGGCTCCTTGGTCTTCCATTTCAGTTTATTGGTAGCATTAAAAATCCTAAATCCCCTACCTTTAAGATCAGCCACAATGCTTTCCGGTTCACAAGAGTGGTGTAGCTTTTTTGCCATCACTCTTATTGGCCTGGTCTGCTTGTTCACATACGAAAACCAGAAGTATTTTCTCTCATTGAGCCATTTCTAAGATTTCCGAAAATCCTCTTCATCAGTGAAATTTATCTTCAATTTGTTAGAGTATTGAACTGGAGTTCGTAGCGGGAGGTTGTTTAGCTGTGTAGTGTATTGAGTAGAATAGTAGTGCCGGCAGTTTGTTGTCAGAAAGTAAAATTGTGACGAGAAAATAGTTAATAATATTATTGAAAGACACTCGGCTATCAGCAAAGCTAGCCAACCGCGGAGATAAGGAAGGTACTGATGGTGCACCATCTTCCGCGCCGTTTATTTAAACGCCGGACGAGCTCCAGACCACAGCATTACGCTCACAACCTTCCTGCTCCTTGTACAGCGGCCCGTTGGCTGCCGTACGTCCCTAACCATCCATCTCCCTAGGGCACAGCGGACCGTTGTCTGCCGTCCCTGTCCTTCCATTCCCCCAGGGCACAGCAGACCGTTGTCTGCCGTCCCTGTCCTTCCATCTCCCTAGGGCACAGTGGACCGTTGTCTGCCGTCACTGTCCTTCCATTCCCCCAGGGCACAGCAGACCGTTGTCTGCCGTCCCTGTCCTTCCATCTCCCTAGGGCACAGCGGACCGTTGTCTGCCGTCCCTGTCCTTCCATCTCCCTAGGGCATAGCAGACCGTTGTCTGCCGTCCCTGTCCTCCCATTTCCCCAGGGCACAGCGGACCGTTGTCTGCCATCCCTGTCCTTCCATTCCCCCAGGGCGCAGCGGACCGTTGTCTGCCGTCCCTGTCCTTCCATTTCCCTAGGGCACAGTGGACCGTTGTCTGCCGTCCCTGTCCTCCCATTTCCCCAGGGCACAGCAGACCGTTGTCTGCCGTCCCTGTCCTTCCATTCCCCCAGGGCACAGCGGACCGTTGTCTGCCGTCCCTGTCCTTCCATTTCCCCAGGGCACAGCGGACCGTTGCCTGCCGTCACTGTCCTTCCATTCCCCCAGGGCTCAGCGGACCGTTGTCTGCCGTCCCTATCTTTCCATCTCCTCAGGGCACAGCGGACCGTTGTCTGCCGTCCCCATTCTTTCCTTCTCCTCAGGGCACAGCGAACCGCTGTCTGCCGTCCCTATTCTTCCTTCTCCCCAGGGCACAGCGGACCGTTGTCTGCCGTCCCTATCTTTCCATCTCCCCAGGGCACAGCGGACCGTTGTCTGCCGTCCCTATTCTTCCTTCTCCCCAGGGCACAGCGGACCGTTGTCTGCCGTCCCTATCTTTCCATCTCCCCAGGGCACAGCGGACCGTTGTCTGCCTTCCCTATTCTTCCTTCTCCCCAGGGCACAGCGGACCGTTGTCTGCCGTCCCTATTCTTCCTTCTCCCCAGGGCACAGCGCACTGTTGTCTGCCGTCCCTATCTTTCCATCTCCCCAGGGCACAGCGGACCGTTGTCTGCCGTCCCTATCCTGTCTATCCTTCCTCTTCCTACTTCACTGGAGCGGAACCGAGGCCATAAGGCCAATACAAAATTACATCAAAGTGGTGTCATCACGCCAGCTGAGGCTTAAAGAAGAAGGAAGAGGAACTTCGACTTGCCTCCTTTCCCCGCCCACATTACGACTAAGTGAAGTCATCCAGGAGCAACACCTGGGTATCAATCACCCACCTCTGAAGCTACTCAGGGTGTATGTGATATTGTTCTATTGAATAGTTTTTGATTGGAGCAAACCGGATTTTCCGTAGTCGAATTTTATGCAAGCAAAGCATAATAGGCCGAATCGGTCGATTGTGTGTACCGCGCACTAACCGCGTTCGCGAGTGCTTAAGTGTGTCACAAAAATGAGTCATTATGCTCATCACATAAAATAATGACGGACGAAAAACTCATCAGACAATCTACATTCTTGGTACCGGAGTTCGAAGAAGAGGATGTAGATATGATTGTCAACCATGGGTAAAATATTTCTGATAGTTCACCGATGCAGAATTCTCCTGAAAAGTATTTCAAACCAAACGAATTGAAATCAACTTTACAACAAATTCGACTTTACATCTTTGTTAGAACTAGTTGGGAAGAGAACATATCAAAAGTCCTCATCCCTGCCTCATGTGTCAATGAGTTTTGTGATATTTCCAATAGTTTCCGAGATATTCTCTCTTGAGAGTGTAAAATTGTTGAACTAACGGGTATTCATCCATTTTTTTGCTCTTCCCGGCCTTACAATAAGATAATGGAATTATAGATAATTCCATTATCTATTTCTCTAACAAAAGTTGTTTAAAAATTCTGGGCTCAGAAACTGTCTTCCTTGACTGGACTATCCGGGAATATTTCAAGCTTGCATTTCCTTTTCCCACTTAATTAGCTTGGACAGTAAGTGACATAATCAAGCCGTGAATCGAAACAGATTGAAATTCAGAGGTAGTCTCAGGCCATTCTAGTCCGGCTCTTTTTTGTCCACTTAAATTGTGTATTAGTAAATAAGTTTCCATTGTCATGGAAATTAATTTGTTGAAATGTATTATTTTTTCCGCGGTATATGTTGGGGTAGTTTTTTAATCATCTGGAGTGAATGTGTGAATGTTTAATGTTAATTTATATCTGTGAGGAAATCGAAAGTGAGAGTTTCAATCAATATTGAGATCAATAAATTGTATAGATGATAAATTCCATACTACTCTAGATCATGATTCAAACTCCAAATTGACCGAGGCCCTGATTAATATTCAATTTTAGTAGTAAAATGAGTAAAGACCTTGCTACCTTAGTAAACAGTGAGATCTAATCGTTCTATTAAAATAAGAAAAATGTGATGAGCAGTTCTATTGTCTATAGAATGTTCAATAATATGTCAGTGATAATTTTTTGTCAATATTTCTATTAGGTTAATTTATTGAATTGAAGTTATAATTACTAATTACTGGAAATCTCTCCCCAATCTGGCGAGGACTTCAAAGATCAATACAACAGTTCATGAGCGAGTTCTCCAACCCAGGAGGTCTCTAGTGTTATATTTTATTTTGTGTGTGTAAATGAATGAAACCCTCAGCAACAGTTGGGTCACATCGAATTGGAAAACACTCGTGACGATAAAATAATTTCGGTCGACAATTATTGGTAAGTGCTGAAACGGCCTACGGCTTGTACTAAAGCAGGTTATACTAGTCTAGTCTGATGGTATCAGGACGTACTAGTATTATCTAACAATTAAACCTGAGTATGCTAGGTATTCCATTATCTGTTAGGACAATGTGTTGGTGTGAAAACGCCCTACTGGCTTTTTCAACTGTTTTTCAAACTATGACTAGTTAATTTAGAATCGTTCGTGGGAGATGGGAGAAATAAATGCATAATTGAACGAATAATAATCTGATCAAAAGAAGGAGATGAGGAGAAACTAGAAATCCGGTTTGCCAGGTAACATGCTATATGCACAATGTTTTTTTTTTGTGAAAGAAGAGATCAAGATGAAAATTTCACGTTTTGTCCTTAAAACAGCGATATGCATCCCTCCTCCACACCATCAATTTTGGTGAAAACTACACTCTCATAATATAAGCCTATATCATGTTGATATTCTATTGGTGTGGCTACACTTATATTGAAGTTTTGTGTTGAATATGGGTTATAAATTGACATGGAAATACATTGAATTGAAAAAAATTATGCGGGTTGGGAATTGAAATATGGTTTGAGAGTGTCACGATTGTGATCGTGAATTGAGAAAGTTGAGAATACTTTCAAAAGATTGAGTAACTCACAAACCACAGGGTATTAATTTTTCTAGCCAAGCTAGATGCTACTGATAAATCTAACTTGAGCTAGCGATGTGGCCACAAAGCGCCTTGACTAATCCATTGTGAGCGTAGCAAGAAAATTGAAGCAAAACCATCCACTTGTTGAGATAATTGAAATGAAAATCAAAGTGATGACTAGTGTGTTGAGATGCCTCTACAATAATAATGAATTATTGGACTGCTCAGCAGGAACAGGAGGCAGGAAGCAGGAGGCATCAGCAAGGGGAACAGCAAAGAGCAAAGCAGCTATCTTGGAAGCCCTTTTGTCATCTGTCAAAAGCAGAAGCAAACGCTTGGTCTCTTGCACCGCGTGCGATTGTATCATATAGGTACTAAAATCACTCTCCAAAGGTCCATCACTTGCCGCAAACCCCTCATCCACACAACATCAAATCAACGAAGCAAAGGAGCAGAGCCCATGTAAGGATGTGAGCTTCCAACATAATAATAATTGCACTGATCTTTTGATCTGGTCAGAAAATAGCGTAACTCAGCTTTTCATGTTAATTATTAAAACGAATATTCTTCCTTTTTATCCAGCAAATGTAGAGTTCAGCAACTGGAATATGTTCAAAAGAGTGGAAAATCATCACGTACACATTTCGACTGTAAGTACCAGAAAAGCATGTATGGTTATGATGCCTTCATTCACTTTTTTCAACTTGACTCTAGATTTCTCGATCTGTGAATAAAACTAAATTCTACTTAAAAGACTAACAAAAATTGATGGGAGATTGGGGAATCGCGATAGAATAAGCACTGATTTACTTCTTCAATTCACTGTTCTAGCCTATTCAGCTTACATTAGCTATTTAAGTCACGTGGCCGGAATGAGATAGTTTGCAGAGCCGGGCATGATGCTTCCAGTCGAGGCGTTGGATCTCATGCAAGCCTTGCAAAAGACATTTAACGGCCAAGTAACGTACGAAATCCATGTAGGTAAGGAGCGTGTCTAAAAACCCCTATATGAATACCATGCATCAAAAAAATCTACTAATAATAATAATATCGTGTGACCTGGCTGGCTCAGGTCTGATGTCAGAGTTTTCAGGTCGCAACTGATCAATTGATGTTAACCGCCGTCATCTTCAAGATATTATTTGAAAACCCTAATTAGGATAAATGGTATAACTTATGCTGAAATGTATGGTGTGGAAGAGTTTTTGAATCTATCAATAAACCTCTAGAGCATTTAACTCTTCATAAGAAGTCTTTATTAGGCTACTATTATTAGGACCGCGGAGTCTATAATATAAAGTAGGTGACTGGTATAACGTCTCGGCCTTTGAAGGGAAGCTGTGTGTGTCTCTGACTCATACTTATTTTATTGAAGTGAGTCAGTGAGTGTCTAACCCCTCCAAACTCTTATACTATACTGGAATATTGATTGGGCATAGCCTGAATAGGCCATCTTTAATGAATGTAAATCATCAATACTGCTCAATCTGTAGAGTCTCTTTTTTAGTTTTTTAATGTGTGTCTCACTCTAGATGTGTATCTATCAAACCTCCAAGATATTTCACCTCCCTTACGTTTGTCAATGCTTACACATACAGTTTCCATCATCAGTATCTACAACATGTAAGTTTGACGGTCTATTTCGGTCAGTTCAGTCAAACCAATGAATTTTAATTTCACTATTAAACATTTCCAAAAGGATGGAATCAATTTATTGCGGGCAAGAAAACCATGTATAAGCTTTCATCTGTTTTAAACGTTAGAGTGTGCTGAACTAGTTATAACTACCGATATAAGATCAAATTCTGTTATATGTATCGTTTCTTCCCTAGTATAACCAGTAGGAAATTATCGTCAGCAAAAGAGATAGAGTTAAAGGCATTTTATTAATTCCCAACAAGTAATTTAGATGAAGTAAGAGAAGTATTTAAGAGAGAACGGTCCCCCGAGGAAGGCCGACCTCAACTGGGTTACCTCTGCAGATCTACTCCTGCAGATATGCTATCTATAAGGTAAGGCGGAATCAATCATGAAACAGTTTTAGAAATCAATAGAAAATGACTTAGAAATCAGAATATATAAAGAAAAATTTGTATTTATTATGAATCTGTTGAATAGCACAAGTTAGAGTTTTAGATCGTCATCCAATTACCAAGCTTGCAGGAAATACCTAATAGTAAGCTTTCGACAATAAATTCAACTATGTAATGAATAAATTGATCATTAACCTAATACCTTTCAAATTTCAGAGATTATATCTCAAATTTCAAGAGATTATATCTCTAAAACAAGTATTGGAAAAATTATAGATGGCATTGAATCAATAACTGTTTTTGACTTTATTTACAGCCCACAATTTTATTTTTTAATATTGCCGTTAGTCTTATATACGGTATAAATAACTATATACTTTTACTCCACTTTCTAAGGCAAATATAATTAGACTGTGTGAGTGTCGTGTCTATCCGCTGAAGAAAGTGAGATGATACTCAGCTGCACCCACAACGTTTGAGCAACTTATAAGGCTATAGGGAAAGGCCTGATAAGAACACAGTAAGGAGAGAGATTGTGTCGTTGTGTTTGCCGGTTTGTTTTGTTTTTGTGGTGGAGTGGGAGGGATGCAAGAGGAGGCAGTGGCAAGAGGAGGGATGCTCCACTCTCTAGTTGAGCTTATTGTACCTCAGGCATGTAATGCCACCACTGTATGTTATCGTATTACTTTGTGGGTGGTGATGTGTTTGAGGAAAAGTCAATATTATCGGCCAGCATCTAAATTATTTGTCAATCAGGAGTGGACGCAGCGGTACAAAATAAAACGTTACGATACAGTGTGATTGTGGCGTAAGAGAGCGCGCGCGCGCCTCCCTTCTTGCTGAGAAGTGCAAATAGGAAGAGGGAAGATGAAGGAGAAGAAGAAGTGGTGGGGGTTGAAGCTGAGAAACGCGCGTGCTACGGCGCCGGTCGAGGCCCGAAAATGGCCGTTTTTGCGCAACCGACTGCTCTCTCGGCTAGAAAAGAAATAATCAATTGGTAGCAAGCTGGAAATGTGATGGTGTGTGCCGTCGTATGGCTAAATATTGCTTTGTTGTATTGAAGACAAGACACGCACTGTGTCTGTGACTACTCGTGGCTACCGGACTACGCTCCACTCAGCACTCGCACTCACCAGTCACCAGTCACCAGTCACCGACCTCCTGCCACCAGGTGAGTACTCCTCATCCTCATCCTCATCATCTCACATCCGCTCACCGGCCCATGGAGGTGGTGCACCAGCAAAGATGTTACAATGTATACTGTCAATTGTCTGGGCACATTCTAACATCGTCTCGCTTGTTGAGCCTGCTGACACCTCCAATTCCGTCAGCGCTCGCGCCCTCTCTCCCTCTCTCCACTTCAAACTTACTAAAGTCAGTCAGCCCATCATCAATCACATACTTCTTCCCCAAATTTAATATTGTCACATGTCATTCCATATAATATTCGATAGTTTATGAGTTGTCAAAGTCAAATTCCGTTATTTAAACATGTTAACTAAACTCAACCAGACTTTGTTTCTCGGATTCTTCCACTTCTATCGGTTATTTATTAAACCCGTGTGTGACAAAAATTCAAGTTATCATTATATCTTTGTATATTTATATACATGAAAAAACATATTATCACATGTTACTGATGGTTATGTTTCATTGTTGTTGTGACATGTGACTGAGTTTCATCCGTTTACATTGCCAACATGTCCAAACGTGCCAGCTCAACTAAACTTTCAATTCTCCTTGAATTTTCTAGTTTCTATTATTATTTTGATTGCAAACTAATACAACAAATTCTAAGTTTAAAGTGGATTACCATTTTCTGATAACGATATCATCACGTGGTTCTGAAAGTATGCAGTACTACTTGTTACATTAACATAATAACATATAGCGTAATCAGTATAAATAAGTTTGTGTCAGTGTTTTTGGAAGAAATATTTTCCAAGCTTTCATAGTTTTGCGCGCGATTCTTGATATTTGAATTGTTGTTATCTGAACACAAGACTTTCTGACAAATCTTTCGTCAAAAGAGGTCATTAAGAATTGTTCGCATTCTGGTAAATTGGAATTCATTATTTAAAGTTTGAACATTTCACGAAATTTCACGTGGTTCTCATCAATTATCGTTTGTAATATGGTTTGAAATATTATGATCGCACATTTTTTCAAGAAACCCTATCCATTATATCCAACACATATACACAAAAGTGTATATCTCATTGTTATTGAAATAATTGCAATGGGTATGTACACTACAAGTTATCATTGACTTAGTGCGAGTTTCTCGATATTCATAAGCTCATAAAACATTTTCAAGTTTGTGTCAAAGCATTACACTGTTGTCATAAAATATAGAAACATTTTCCTTAATACAAGTTGTAAAGTTATTCTCTAAAAAGATTGAATGATAAAGAATTGATGTTTGATGTATCTTGTGTTGAAAACCTGTGCAATGGGACAAGCAATCAACAATAACAAAACACTTATAGTACTCCTGAGAACCAATAATACCCCAACCAATATTTTTATTCGATAATAATCAACGTGTTGGGAACCAATTGTCAATGCTCAAGTGAATTGAATTATTAATGAAATACGTAGCAGCCTTTACTATTGAAACTATAGAACAATAACTTGGAAACAGGTAAGCTTACATCAAAAGTTCGTGGATTTGGTTGTAGGGCTACGTAATGCCTATCGGTGCATCTCAGAAATTACTGGCCGTTCTGGAAGGGATAGAGGTCTTGTTGAAGATAGGCCGTTTGATATGTTACCATCACGAGAGTCCAGCCAAGATAGCCCTAAGCCTGATAAATACGACTGCAGTCCACCCACAACTACTAAAATACGCTTGGACAAAATACAGCTTTTTCTTCCGGTCAACGTTATCTCTTCTTTTTCCCTGAAAGACATAGAAAAGCTGTTTCAAGTTCCTAAACATTCTACCAACTGAGACAATATTTCTCATTCTGAATTCAAAAAACAAACAGCTTTTTAATTTCAGTGTTATATTTGCAATTCTCCATGTGGAAACAGTAACTCAGTAACTCCGATCCAGTAACTTACACTAACTTCACTCGTTGAAATGCACTATTCATGTTGAACATTCATTTTTGCAGTTTCTATTACGTTTTACCGATAAGAATTAGAATTGAGAGTGTTTAATCATTAGCATTACCATATGTAAAGATTGAGAATGAGAATTATATATGATATTTAGTGACAGAAATCATCATGAATAAATGTTTTTTTGTTAAAATCTGGAAATGAGTGTTGAAAAGCGAAAAATATGTCTCTTCAACTGAATTGTGTTCAAATTAGTCAATTTATTCACGAGAGTAATTTTCCTCCTAACTTTAATTGGGAGGACAAATATTCTAATTTTTCCATAATAAATAAGTGAAGTAGATAGATGAATGAATAATGATATTCAAGTATAGTTTGTTGTTGAATCATACAACAAATTAATTCGTTGTTTCTTTACGAACTGTAATGCTGTCAAAATCATACACCGCACTTATAAATCGAGTCTATTGAATGAGCAGATAGAAAATTGAAATAATGCTAGTAGAGGATGACTGGAAATAATAACACTTATTTATTTTCTATCCAGTATTCAGGCCTATAATACAATTTAATATTGTTTTATTATAATTGCGTCAATGTTTGATTTTTATTTTGATAAGTTGTCTTATTGATACACTAGCCTAGTTCAGACTTTCACAGTTTTTATTTGTTTAGTTTTGATATAGCTGTGAGGATTCATTTTGATGGTTCCACAAATCGTAGAGGCGAATATGTGTTGTTCCCATAGCGTTATGAATGATTTTGGACTTCTTTAGATTAGAAGAGATAGTGTGGATTTCAACTGATTGGTATCAGAACTATGTTATAGAATGCTAGTGTGAGAAATATTCAATTTTTCACAGTCATATTCCAGTGAACTTGAGCATTAAACTATTCAAAACAGGAGTTTTTATTAATTTGGTATTGAGAAAACCCAGTCCAGAAGATTCAATTGTATAAATGTTGTATCATCCTTTATAAAATTATCAAACTTTCATAATGATCAAGTGATCAAAAAGTGATCGAAACTGCAACTTGTGCTAAATGTGGCTAGCAGTATTCTGCTTACAATATTTATCCATACTGTTGAATGTAATAGTATCAAGTATATCTATACTGCAACATGATTCATCATTTAGAATATAATCAATGTCAGAACGTTATATTATGGCATTATATAATCTCACTATATACTTTACAATAATATACTTTATTAAATAAACATCGTGGTTAATCTTTGTATCTATGAATCTTTATGACTAATCATGAGTCATAAATGATACTTGACCAAAAATTCTATGAAAGCCAATCAGAAAGCTGTTTCAACAATTCTCATTAATTTCCAAAGCCTACTTGGCTGAGAGTTTAAGAATATCTTATAAAATGCAGCCCTTAAACTATAGAAACATGAAGAGAAGCTGTAATACAATGACAACTTCTCATCAATAATTTTCTCCTTTTCAATCGAATCCTATTATTCACGCTTTCAATCGACCTATATGAATGAGAGAGCATTTCTTTGTATGACCTTGGAATGAATGTGTGAAATTAGGCGGGAATTGGCGCCGTGTGACGGGTGCGCGCGCTCTTCTCGTGTTTGTAAACATTTCAGTCAGTATCGGATATCCATCCCCCAAGCAGGGAGGCTATTCAACTCACACCCCTCTTCCGAAACCTCAAACCAATTTGAAAGTTCCCTCACCTCCCCTTCACGGTCACTCCCCACCTCCTCAAACTCCTTTCAAGTGTCATATCGGTCAACTTACTCTTTCTCGTGGGAGCAACTTTTATAGGCTCAACTTTTATTCTTGTCTATGACATTTTTCCCTCGAATAACTCTGTTCAAGGCACACTCATCGATAAATGGAATTAATCTACTGAAACAGTATTATTGAATGTGAGCGGAATGTGATAAGCTGTGATATGAAGAGCCAGGTTGTTAAACATCAATGACACTTTGATTTGTGATCATGTTGTTCTCCTATTTCACTACACAAATAATAAAAAGTATTGGTGATCGAAAATTGAGGAAAAGTCTTGTTTGAAATTGGAAAAATTCTGTAGACTTTCCAGATATAGTATGGTAGATGATGATTATGACGGAATATTAAGGTAGCTTGAAAGTTATTGAGGAACATAATGACAATTGGCAAGACAAATCGATTTTAGGAGTAACATACCCTAACCAAACAGAACGGTACTCTATGTTGATGAGGATACCTGGGCCCTGTTGCATCATAAAATACAAACTTGTAATACCAGAAGTCAGCTGGTTGTTAGAATAGGAATTCAAACTATTGGCTTATAATTTAACATGCAATAGGCCCCTGCTATCTGTTCTAGCATAGAAGTTATAAGCTTATGGGAATATCTTCGATTTACGACTTAACCAAATAGAAGGCTATTCAGTTTACGTCAAAAGGTAGAGTATTCGACCAATAACTCATCCTGAAAGTTAAAGTATTATACATACAACAGTCTTCAACTTATTGAAGGGTTCCCATTCATAGAACTCACTCTATATATCTAGGCTTATTTTTTTGGCGTATACTTTAGGAATTCCGGCATACCCATGACGTTATTTCAAAATCCTCATAATACAACTCTTCTAAACTTTAGCCGGACCTTTCTACTCAATTTGAACTTCTTCTGCTCTTTTGATCTCAAAAACTGAGAAAACGCAGGAAAAACGCTGAAAACCGCCAGATTTGTACGTATCTTTGGCGTTATTCTTAGGTCCTCCTAACAAAATATTTTGTCACTGTACTTTCATCTGCTGTAGCTCTTAATCGAACAATATGACAAAGTATCAGAAGTTGATTTCAAAGCTTCTAGAAAATTGTTCATTGCTGTTTAAATCGACGGTATACTTATGCTATTTTACAAGTATATTATATCGTAACTTACGAATCACGAGTTAATTAATTTACTCCCATTACCAAAATCTCTTCCACAAGACTAGCAACAGTATTACTGTTCTACAACGAAATTAATACCAACGATTCTCTATTTAATACCTATCTCTAGTGATCGATTCTGAAAAAGCTCTTACCATTTTGTTATAAGGATTCAACTAGCGATGCTTTTCTAGCATTTGGTGTATTCGACGTTGAAATTTTAAAACAATGAATGAAAGATAAGATAAAACCTTATCACACATGTTTGCGAAAATACACCGTGACATCAATAATAAAATAATACCATACACATTCATCAACAGAACAAGTAAATTAATCACAGCACCTTGATCACGAATATATAATGAAGAAATAACTACAATATCAAATGAAAACAAGAATTGTATCATAATTATTCATATATACATGTAAACACATCTCTTGTTATCATATTATGAGTCCTAACATCTCCCAGTGGAAAATATTTCTATTTAATATTATCATCAGATCATACTTCAACATATACTATATATATATATATATATAATATATATATATATATATATATATATATATATATATATAATATATATATATATATATTATTATCCACTGGATTTCATATTGAGATTTTATCTATGAATTAATTATTCATGAATGTTATTATTTCTGGACAAAGGAAGGATATCAGAAGAATTGGAGGAGTGATCCGTGGTCTAGTGGATAGAGTGCTTGCGTAGCAGCACAGAGATCCCGGGTTCAAACCCTCTCAATACCAAAAGTTTTTGAACCAGATCACTCCCGTGTTATCGGATGGGCACGTTAAACTGTCGGTCCCGGCTGAAGTATGACAGTCGTAAAGCCCATTGACGGCTTAAATTATATATTCAGGCGGTGGGACCTTCCCGCAAGGGACTCCCCACCAACAAAAGCCATACGAATTTACTTTACTACAAGAATTGGATGAAGAGCTAGGGCAAACATTTCTCTAGATGTCTTCACTTTTCAAAATGTACGAAACTTCATGAACTCATGACAGAAAGGTGAATTACACGAGTGCAAATTCATGCTCCAACATGGTATCTTCACCAATTTTAGCCTTCCATTCCACCGATTTGGATACAAAACTTTCAGTCCTGCAAGATTTCCTTCCAAGACTACTATAAAAATGTTATAATTTGACTGACTCTTTGCATGGAGCGATTAAAGTATTCAGTTTAACGTGAGAAGGAATTTATTTTAACTCAAACAATTTCGAGAACGAATAAATTTTCCTTCAATTTTTTGTATTATTTGGAGAGAATACAGCACATAGGTTTTGCTTCTGGATCAACAACAATTATACCACTCGAGATACAATTTTCAAATTGAAATTATTTGGGAAACGAATTGAAAAGTATAGGGACAATTAAAATTGACAAGACATTGAAAACATAGATATCCTTGAGTTGGGAAATCTCGACTCAGATATATTTCACTGAAAGCTTCGATGAAAATGTTTCCAATACCTCTAAAACAAACATTTGTCTGTAAAAACGCAAGAGCCCTCTGTAAACAGTAACACTTCAGTGTGCACGCATCACAATATCCGATCCCTTGAGTAAACTTCTACTGACCGTAATAGCAAATACGATAGCCCAAAACTGATCACTGGATATTGTAGATTGGATGGCGTAGAGTTTTGAGACTTTTCACCTCTGGTCAAACTTTTCAAGTTTGATAGAACTGGAGAAGCTTGACAAATTCAACTCTTTTCAATCTGTCACTCAAATGAACTGTTTATTATGCATCAACACTCTAATACCCATCACAATGAATTGTGTAGAGTTTTTATAGTGGAAAATTATTTTACTTGGTGTTACTCGTGTTTAAGAAGAACTTTTCTCATAAATAAAGGTGGAGTTATCCGCATTACATTTACACAAATTTGCTTTCTCATGCCTTTTTGAGAATTTTAAGCTCCTGAAAATATCGAAATCGGTTCTATTCACAGAAAACTGGCAACTCAGGGACACAGAAAACGGTGCAGAACAATATTTTGACAATGCAGTGATGAATATTCATCTCTCCATTGATTGATTGATTATGTTTCTTTAAAATGGGAAATCAATTATTGATAATTTGATGATATTAAAAATTCGTCAACTTCACTTCTCTCTCCATCAGATCCACAGGTCTTTGAGAATTATAATTTAATATTTATCCTCTCCATGTACGCTCTCGTGTATTGTTTGAATCACTTTCTCCAACTTGATTCATTTTCACATAAAACGTATTCTATTCGTATTTTTCCTAGAAAATTCAACTTCCAAAGCAACTCACTCCTTCTGAGGTATATTTTCAACTATTAGCATTGTAAATTTGTAATGTACGATGGTGGTGGGTTACGAACCACCGATAAGCGATTTCAAACTCATAAATTATTTTGAGCATGGATTATTCTGTACATGGATCTTGACTCATCAACAGCTTATCAGCGCTACTACTTAGCAAATCGATTCCCCAATTGAAAGATTATAATTTCTGAAGAATGTCATACCTTTTTAACTTTTTTGATCAGAAATGTGATGTACATTGCAAAGATTGTTCTATTTCTTACATGATATATGCAGGTCTGTCATCTCCTTGCTCGCAACCGATGCTTGCTACTTATTGGACACGTACCGATTGCCGTCTACGTTCTAGGAGGCAGCAATAAATTCAATATAGCAACTTGCGAAAGCACAGCACTCCTTCTAACTCGTTCATACGACATTTTTGATAGAATGAAACGGACAGAAGCAGTAACCGCAGAAAATAATGCCACTCCACCTCTATTGAAGACAAATTTTGCAAAATTGATGAGCACCAGCCTGAGCTGTCGATTTATATTCAGTACAGCGAAGATGGAAAGCAATGGCGCTGCTGAAGAAGGCCGTAAATAAGTATTTCATTAACTGGCGCAGAAACGGCGAATGTTTCATGTTGAATGGTGTATGGGTGGGTTTATGGGCTTCGGCTTGGGCTTTACTGCTGCCGCTCCAAGGGGGCCCAGGAGCACAGGATGACGCTTTTATATTCGGTAATATATCTTAACCTCATATGTTATCCCATTATTCTTATGCAGAGTACGCTTGTCTTGTTATGGAAGAGGCTCCATTTCCATATTTTTCTCGTAAAGCCGCGTGCTCCATAGCACTGACCTCCTCTTGAGTGGGTGAAGGGGTGAGCATAGAAGCACACATGAAGATGCAAGGCAAGGTAGAGGCAAGGCTGGATAAATATTTGTTTGCCTGTGCTTGCTGGTCATCACCACCTCACCATTCACCACCGATTTCCAGTCAGCATTTCCTGCTCACCGCTTTCCACACATACTCATATCGGCTTTATCAATTTGAACTGGCCATCGAAATTGTGTGACCCACACTTTTGGACGTGCCAACCTTCATTTCTACCTGCACACCACTCCTTCAACAAATATTCCCCCTTTGTTCTCTTCATAGTCTTTATCGAGGAATAGAAAATGTTGGCGTCATATGTTTGGGAATGGATAGAAGTGGGATGTAATTCTGTGTTAATCTACTTTATCCACACCATATTCAAGCTCTCCTACATTATCATTCATTCATTGATACAAGTATTCAACATTAGAATGGTTGTGAGGTAGAAACACC
This sequence comes from Nilaparvata lugens, assembly GCF_014356525.2. Taxonomy (NCBI): domain Eukaryota; kingdom Metazoa; phylum Arthropoda; class Insecta; order Hemiptera; family Delphacidae; genus Nilaparvata; species Nilaparvata lugens. The sequence goes on along the minus strand of NC_052518.1, from coordinate 76,894,344 downwards.
CAACTATTTGTCTCTCAGGTTTAAATGAATAACAGAACTGTATTTCTATAGAATAATACAGCAAATT
>NC_052518.1:76856777-76889277 GCF_014356525.2 Nilaparvata lugens | reverse complement strand
AGTTATATAAAACATAACAAACGAAAAACATAAAACCATTTGAATGAAGCCCAGGAGAGATTCCAGGATGAGAATAAAAAACAAAAGTCTCACCAGGAAACTATCTCACATTTCCTAACATATGAAAGAAAACCCATGATAAACCTGTATTTATACACATGATATATTTTTCTTGTGATTTTATGACCATCTAATGATTCCAAGATTAAAGGGGTTCAGAGTCAAGTACGATATCGTTTGATTTTACTAGGAACGTGTGAGCTGTTTGATACAAAGCGTATCAAAGAACTGATAGCCAGTTGGAATCAGTTCTTTTAAGGCACGATGTGAGAAATTACCTCATACTAAATAAATATAGGTTTAAATCTGTGGTATCACGTTATACCACACTATTAAATCAGTTCTTATGATTTGCTTGATCTAAAAAATGTATACTTGACGCATGAAAACAGATCAATACAGATGAAGTGTACTCAATTTATGATGTGAAGTATCTCATAAAAAAATTTTGTCATCTATCGGAATATCTGTTTCAAACGAAATATTTGATCTGATATATCATTATTAGAATTCAGCAATCTATTATTGGCTATGAGCATCTACTGATGTGCTCTCTGTCGAATAATCATGGAAGTTTAAACCATCGATTAGTAGGACACAATTCAACACGTAAACCATTACAGGAATTGAATGTATAATAGCCCATTCATAGTTGAGTATAGACTTTATGTGGATTTTTCTTGTATTCAGTGGTTGAAGAATCAACTCTAGTATCTCATATTGAAGTAAACATATATTTATAAACATTTATTTACGAATAAATTATGCAACCACTATTGTCTTGTATGTACTATTCAGCCACTATTGTCACTATTGTACTAAATATAGTATGTACTATAGGTATTATGCAACCACTGATTGTCAAAGATGTGTTAATTTCAAACTTGTTATGTTGAATGTTTGTAGAATTCCATGTTCTTGAACCATTCTAAATTTAATATAACTATTTTGAAATGTGTGAGTTCGTGAGTACTAATTTTGCTTTTATAATAAAACTTTTTAAAATGTTGTTAAAGTAAACTGTTAGTTCCCTCCTTTCAAGTGAAAATTTATAAATTGTTTGATTGTGTATGTAACCCCAATTCGAAATTATGGAGTTTCGGATAAGTTTATTTATTCATTTATTCAATTGTTGATACAATTATTACAAATCATATGAGCTCTACAATTTCTATTATCTACCATACAATTTGGGTATGGTAGCTCCTTCTGTTCTGTTCAAATTATATTTTTCAATCTGTAGCCTATAATAAATAAATTAGCTATTCATACAATGTTCTTTCAATCTTCTAACATATAGAATAGTTGATTTATAAACTAACAAGTCAGCAATGTGATACTATAATGAACTTTGCTTGGGTGGCCGAGGAATGTGAAAATTTAAAAAATTATTGATTGATCGATTGTGCACATAAGCTCAATTTTGAATTATAAAGTTTTGGTTTATAAGTTTTGGGTATGGAAACTCTTTCCGACTCTTTCAAATTGTATTTTCAACCTATAGCCTATAATGAATAGAGTAGCTATTCACACAATTTTATTTCGCTCATTTTCCATATAGGCTAGTTAGTTTATTTCTAACCTAACAAGTCATCAATGTGATACTGTACTGTACTTTGCCTGAGTGGTCGTACATAAAATAGTATAAACAACAGTTTTATAATATAAAACTATAGACTTGCACCACTTTTGCTTTCAGTATTTCACCTATTCCGTTGGCCAATGATTATTCACTGCCATCTAAATCAGAAAAAACAGGTTATGACTTGGATCATTTTTCCATGTGATAGAATGACTTACAAACAATTGATACACATAATAACCTCAAATTAAAAAAAAATTGACTTGGACCACTTTTGCTCTCACCGGCTCATATGGTGTTTATAGCACTCGTGGAATGTTTGACAGGTGTTTGATCACTACGTTCGCTAACTTGTGTCCTAACTCGTACTTTAAAGATCCTCATCATGAGACTGTTGTATACTATCATTATATAACTTCGAATTGAATATATTTAATCCATTTGACAGTTGGGCTCCACGATATTTCGAACTCAAATCAGATTATTTACTTATGACAGCTGTGATAAGAGAGTCAAAATGTAATGAATGATAAAAATTACAATGTAGGTGTGATAAATTGACGTATCATCATCTGCTTTTGTGGAAACAAATTATACTCAGCTAAATTCACTCTAATCTTTCAGTAGTATAAGTTGAATTTAGAAGAATATTTGAATTTATGCATTTATAAGCAAAGTTGACAGTTTGGTGTAAAACTGCTTAATGGTTATGCATACAATCTAAGATTTGAATTGAAAGCTACAATCTATTTTCTTCATTAAACCAATTGGTTTTTGGGAATTAGGAATTGATAGAAGAAAGGCCTTACTAATAGGCCTATTGCTTTTAATTTTACAATAGCAAGAGACAATAACAACTATTTTGCAACATCCCTATCCTCCTCGTGTTAACTTGTGGCGTAATTGATGATTTAAGTTAGAAAAGATTCCGCCACGGACGTTTTCGAAATCCCCTTCACATACTTGGTCAAATTTAAAAGCGAATTTAAAAGTTACTGGATTAAATCTCCTAGGCTACATGACACCGTTAACTTCCAGCAATAAATTGATTCACGTTCTCTGAAAAGTATTAATTTATGAAAATCGTCAGTCGTCAAGCAGAATTCTATTATAAATTGAGAGGATACCTTCTTCTTTCTTCTAGTTTTTTTTTTTTTTTTTTGATAGAGCATTTTCACAGGCAAATACCATAACTGTGCAGAAACCCTCTGAAGACTCATTGCCCCTGAAAAATGACCATGTGTAATGTATGAAGGCTTAACCTGACGAATATTTCAAGGTGTGAGCTCTTCACACTATAACTGAAAACCTCAGAATAATGTATCTCAAGGGAGTATGAGAAAGATTCGTTGTATGCTAACTAGAAGACTGAATTCAGTCATGAATACTACTTGATGGAGTTAAAAATTTTATCGTAACACTTGGATCTGTTATAAGGCACACTGAAGTAACAAAAAATATTTCTGTTCTACAACTACTGCAACATAACATACGTATGCAACTACTGCATACGGAACGTATCTTGAACGACATAATATCACTTGAATATTCTGATCAACCATCACTCTACTTGGTACCGGGCACTTGTTACTGTGACTAAAGAGTTGACTTCAGTACTGTTTGAACTTTTCTTATATTTTTTCATGTTCTCACAAAGGGAACTCTGATCTCAAAATATTTCAACCAAACAGACTGTCACATATCAAACATTTTTCACCCTCAATTCAAAAATCCTTTTGTTGAAATCCTGTTTATAATTTTTTCAGTTTCCCCGTTTATAATTTTTTCGGTTTCACCTGAATAGAAATTTAGAATAATATATCTTTTCAAGCTTTGAGGTTCGGGAAGCGAATTCCTATCTTTGAGATCACCCTTACAGGAAATACATGTAGTTGGAGTCTTAGTATAAATCATTCCAGCTCAACTCAATTTGCTTTTGTCTATTCTAATCTAATGCCTGATGAATTTCCATAAGATTAGCTAGTAATTCTCATGTAAGTCCCATATCGTGATATTATTTCACATGAAATCTCAATGGGAAAAAACATGTGATTAATTTATGACTACATTTATAAATCGATCGATATTGAACTGAACTTATATACTTCATCATATATTTAGCATCATGAATATTCCATAAATATGATTGAGTTAGTTTTCAACTAGCCTTTAGTGAATATTTTCACTTTCCTTGCCCTATTACCGTAGGTAAGGAAAGTATTGCTTTCCAAAAAAATAAAGGTACCCCAATTTATAAATTTCTATACGTTTCAAGGTATTCTTCTTATTCTTCACGTGCCTGCTCCGTTTCGGATGTTGGCGATCTTAATGGTTATGGGGGTATTGGGGGGGGGAGGTATTGGGATTTTCTACTTTTAATGGTATTCAGGAGCTCCGGTTCTTTATTCATTCTCCTGAGAACCTCTTGATTAGTAACTTTCAGAACGGAGAACACATAGCAACGCAATAATCTCAATTTAGTTAATAGAGTAAGGTCGTGACTCTTGTACACCTTACTCAATTTATTGAAGACAACTCTTGCTTTTTCTATGCGGCATCTTATTTCTTGTGTGTTATTCCATTTCTCATTGATGATGGTACCCAGGTAGTTATAGTTTGAGACTCTTTCTATTGCATTTTGATTAATAAACAATTGTACTCCACCTACATTCTCCTTGCTTATTACCATGAGCTTTGTCTTATTAGTGTTGATTTCTAAAACATATTGCGAACTCTTTTCCACCACTCTGTCCATCAACTGTTGCAGACCTTCAATGGAGTCAGCAAACACAATAGTGTCATCTGCATACCGTATGTTGTTCAACCTTTTGCCATTCACTGATATTACTCCCTCTTGATCTTCCAGCGCCTCTCCAAATATACGCTCCGAATACAGATTGAAAAGGATGGGCGACAAGATACATCCTTGTCTAACACCTCGCAAGATTTTCACCTCCTCTGTCTGCTCATCTCCCACCCTCATAACTGCTGTCTGGTCCCAGTACAAATAATTGATGATGATGTACCCTGATGTTTCAAGGTCCCCTGAGTCCAAAAAAGTTTTTTGTATGTGTATGTGTGTGTGTGTGTGTGTGTGCGTCTGCGTACACTATGTCTCATCTCCCAATCAACGGAATGACTTGAAATTTCAACTTAAGGTCCTTACAATATAAGGATCCGACACGAACAATTTCGATCCAATGAAATTCAAGACGGCGGATAAAATGGCGAAAATGTTGTCAAAAACATGGTTTTTCGCGATTTTCTCGAATTTTCCAACGATTTTGATCAAATTTATACCTAAAATAGTCATTGATAAGCTCTATCAACTGCCACAAGTCCAATATCTGTAAAAATTCCAGGATCTCCGCTCCATCTATGCAAAGTTTGACTTAAGATTCCACATTATCAGGCTTCAGATACAATTTAAACAAAAAATTTCAAGTGGAAAACATTGAGCATGAAAATCTCTACAATTAATGTTCAGTAACATTTTCACCTCAAATTGAAAATAAGCTCAAAATTCGATAAAATGTTATTATTTCAATTGCAAACTGTTGGCAAATTTGATTCTATTGAATCATTCACTATGAAGAGATAGCAGACTTCGTGTGTCTCCAGCGTTATTGTCCTGTCACCAACTGGCTTGGATCTTTGAATAGTAGACTTGAGATGCGCGTGAACACTACCGTCAGGCGATAAATTTTCAAAACGGCAAGGAAAGTTATGTGAGTGCACCACACCAGATTTCTTCATATTTTTCATGGTTTCTTAATACAAATATATGATTACCGTAATTGAGTATCAAAATGATAAAGTATGAATGATTTGCTAGCATTGTGGGAGATGAATTTTGTAGAGAAAACCCTATTTCTTTATACAGCATTTTCTACTAAGAGTTAATACGCTTGAATAGTTGATTGAGTTGAACAGGGGTGCTACACCCCAAGGCCAAAGACACACCCTCACTTAATAACCCAAATTTTATCACAAACCTCCCCAAAAGTCATCCTCGCAAAAAAAGTCATCAGTCTTTATAAACCACTGTTGATCTCTTTTTTGGGACCCCCTCACCTACCTTTGTGGTCCTCTGTAAGAATAGATAGTCCTCTGTGGTCAATGTAAAGAATAGCAAAGCAAGTTATCTAAGCATTCTAACAGAAGAGAAGTTGACAGTTTCACTATAGTTCTTATCCAACAAATTCAAAGGGACATATGAAATCAAGTGTCAATATTTGGGCAATCTATCTTGATTATCTCAGTTTTTTATTATTTTTTCCCATGAAAAAAAGAAACAAAAATACGAATTTTATATCAAAGGACTCTCTTAAGTCCTGGGTCTAGTTCAACTCTTTCGTTCGAGTGGCTTTCATTAAAAGTGGAGAAGTTCCAATAATACAAAAAAGCTATAACCATTTTCAACGAACCACTGAAAATCAACTCTCACATCAAACCTTCTCTCAAAATTGGATTCAGATAGGTCATGAGCGATATTTCTTTAGATTCGTTCAAGGATTTTCGCATAATCTTCTTTACGTATATTTTTCATTCTCCAGCTGAACCTGAGTACCAAATCCAAACATGACTTTTGTGGGAGCAAGGAAAGCTCAAGAAAAATTCTGAACGGAATTAGTTAGATTAGATGTGAGAGCGTATACGAGTATCTGGGAATCTATCAAAATCAGATTTCAGCACATGCAGTTCAAAACGAAAATAGATGAATAGGAAAACTATGTTTCGGATGACTATTTAAATTTTATAAAGAGTTTTACTGTAGTCAGAGACTACTTTTGCAATATTTTGTAAGTATATTTTGCCTATTTCTGATAAATTGTATCAAAATGTGGGCTAACTCATGATTATATTCATGGGATCTCATCACCTGATACATTCATACACCCCATGATAACCGCCGAAGCTCACCTGATATACATACACTCCCTAAGAAGTGCGCTAATTTCAGAAGGATTCTTTACCATAGAATATTTTTTTGCATTTAGACTATTCTTAGACAGGTTCAGACAAGTTAGACAACATTTTTGGACAAGTTCAGTTCGAGTCGTGGTGGAGAACGGATGCCTATCTCGTGATCTCGTCGTCCGTATTTCTATTAAGTTTGAGTGAACTATACCGGTTGATTCAATTAATATTATGTATTAATTTTAATTTTCAAAGCTTCAATTTAGTATGTTATCTAGTGCAATGAAATGAGTTCATGTGGGAAGTCTATCAATTAGTCGACAAAAGAGTTCCAATGTTGTGTGTATAACTTGTAGTGTTCGTTTTCACTGGGCCTGTGTTAATATTACAGCAAATATAATAGACTCTCTAAGGGAAACTGGGATTGTCAGAAGTGTGTGCAAGAAAAGTCTTTGAATAGTGATTCATCGAAGTCTTTGAAATACCGATCGAACAGGGTGAAACTTTGTTATCGACAGTTAATAGATTATCTGTAGCGATAAGCTTCAAATTCAACTCGGATATGCTAGATTCTTGTTGAATAAGATCCCGTCAATTCCTCATAGAGTAATAGTTTTGAAATTTCTTAGGAAAACGGATAAAGGAGAATTCATGAGATTAGAAAAAGTCAGGCCTAATTTGAACACGTCTAATGTTGGTGCAAAGACTGAATCTCCTATCTATATTAATGACGTACTTACAACCGAAAAAAGGAAATTGTTGGAAGAGGCTAGGGACAAGAAAGCACAGCATGGGTGGAAATACTGTTGGACTCCAAATGGAAAAGTTTGTTCTGAGGAAATCAGATACAAGTAAAGTACATCTGATAAATAATATTGATGAGCTTGATGGAATTTTTCTCCCTGTTAGCCAGGGTCAGACCAAATGAATCAATTCTGTTGGGTAGTAACCTTTGATGCTAAGTATATTGGATGCGATTTGATATTTTGCAATTTGTAATTTCTGCAAAGTTAATTCGTAGTATTCTTTTTTCATTGTTTATTATAGATTTCATTTGATCATTCCTTGAGTTGAGATGAAGTTAAGAGTTTAATTATATATTACCAGAATGTTCGAGGGTCAAGAACGAAGAATAATTGTTTATTTGAATCAGTATTGAACAGTAACTAACCGATTATTGCGTTGACTGAAACTTGGCTACATGATGATATATTTGATAACGAGTTTATTGATTCTAGGTATTTAGTTTGGCGAAGTGATCGTTTCGATAAGAGAGGAGGTGGTGTTTTGTTGGCAATTTATAAGAAATATCCAAGTTATCTATTGTGTTCATCTTCTACGTCTGATTGTAATTCTCTTACCATCAGAGTAAAATATGAATAATTTTAACATTATTAATAATGTTGTATACTTTCGACGAGGATGTGATGAACAAGTTTATTTTGTTTTTTTCCATGTTTGAAAATGAAATATTTTTTAATGATAATTTTAAATATATTTTTCTAGGGGATTATAATTAAATTAATTAATTTTTTATCGTTGGAATAATAGTGATGATTCTGAATTTATACATAACAAACTAATAGCATTATCTTATTTCATGAATTTATCAAATTTACAATCGTTTAATAATATAGTGAATTCAACTGGCAGAGTGTTGGATCTTGTTCTATCAAGATTAGGGGGATGTTTCACAGAGACAAGTTCTCACAGAGACAAGTAGTGTTTTTGAACGATATTAGTGTCACAGAGACAAGTTTCACAGGAGCAAGTATTTCTATAAATGGCAGTCTCACAGGAACAAGTTCCCACAGAGACAAGCAGTTTCATAGAGACAAGGTCTCCGTCCAAAGTAGTAGCGCTATAAATGGCAGTCTCACAGAAGCAAGTTCCCACTGGAACAAGGTGTTTCACAGAAGCAAGGTCAGTGTCATAGAGACAAGGTAGCGAATGTAGGAAGAAGTTAGGCGTGTTGCCTACATCTGAACTTGAAGGCACTCCATTATTTGTTCTAGTAAATTGAATGTCTGCTGTTTTTTAATCATGCAGGTATATGATTATGATTGAAGGTTTATCATATAAGATAGGGATGGGTTGGTAACCTATTAGAATTAGATAGAAGATAACTTAAATAAATAAATAAATTGAGTTCTATGCAAATGTAATATATTTCTACCAAACTCCAAGATAACTATTCCAATATATCTAATATGTATATATATAACCTTCGACCCGAAAGAATAATCAATATGAATATGAAATGGAATATATAAAAGCCAAATAGCCTACCACTGACCTATTCATCACCGCTTCTAAAAAACCACATGGCCAAAATGGTTTTTCATTATAATTCCTTCTTTCGTAATAAATTGTTTATGCTTTTGTACTCATGAGCGAAGCTTGGTCCCCGATATTATGAGCTAATCATCTCTTCTTTTTCCGAGCTGCGGTCTCGAATTGTAAATTCAAATTGATATAATATTAACTTCAGACAGTCACAGAGTAAAGCTGTGTCAACACCAATAGATTCTATTAGATTGAACATAACTTATCATACAAATGATGAACATATGTGTTTTTCATGTGCCGTTCAATCTATAATAATCTATGAGGATTAAGTTATTAACATTTTGTTAATAACTTTGGTGTAAACGCAGCTTTAGATGCCAAGATTTATCATTGCGTTCCGAGTTACGGATGATAATGTCAATGAAAAACTTCATTTTCCTCATGAAATCTTTCCCATAAAAAATTTAACAGATTGTTGTTCTACAAGCGTCTCTACATGTTACAAAATGGAAATCTCAGTGAAAAACAAAAACTGCCACTTGATAATTCCCAGATCATCTTTTTAATCGTAGCTCTGATTCAACTGAGCAATAACTTTCTGAACTTACTGAGTTAATAAAGTAACATTTAAAATTATCATAAGCGCAATGGGACTTGGGATTCCATCAATTCAGAATAAGTATTATACCGGTATTCATTTTTACAGGATTGAAGTAGTGCAACATTTAGATTAGCACACCAATAGATTTTATTTGTCGCGGAGTGAGTTAATTACTTTCATATCAAAGTTCTACTTTTTCCATTTTGATATAGTATATTATTGACGACTACTGCAAAACAATGTCTGGTAGCCCTGGTAATGTAATGTAATGTAATGTATGGTTGATTGGAAGTCTCCAACCAGCCTGATCAGATTTCTTAGGGGGCCATTGGCAAACATTTTAAAAAAGCCCTGATATTATTACAATGACTTTATTCCTAGTAGATAGCATTTCTAGTATATGGCTGAATATTCCCGTTACCACATTGCAAAGGATGTTCATTGAGGTCTACTGTTATCTGGACTACTAGAGTATTGTAGCTCCTAATGTCAGATTGAGTAAGAGATTGAAATTTATTCCTCTCTAGTGTACTCCATGTTCAATAATCTGCCTTTATCTTATATTAGAAGAAACTTGCCTCTGAATAAATTAAAAAACGCACTAAATGTAATTCTGAATGAAAATGCTTATTGTTCCGTAAATTAATTTTCAAATTGTTGAGAATGTGATATTCAGTGCTGTGAGTTTATAAATAGTTTATGTCTTTTTTCAATGTATGACTTAATTTATTCAATTGTACTGGGTGATGATAATTATGACTTGATAAGACTGATTTGATGAATGATTAAACTATTCATAAGATGACTACTAAGATGTTATGAATTGAATTGCTCATTTATTGTATTACAGACTATAAGCTGAATTCTTTAGACAAGGCTCATTCGCCTAATCTACATCCAAATTGTTTGTATTTATCGGTCAATATATTTCTTATTCCTAGACGCCAGCTAAGAAAGGGGGTTCAAATTTCGTAGAATAAGCACGTAATTCAAAACTGTATGTTTTTCAAAAAAATTTGTGATTTCAAATTCAAATTTCGTTTATCACACACATAGGCTATACGAGAATTAAGAATTAATGAGAAAGTGTCCCGGAATAAGGTTTATGATTTTTGATCTTCTGTATTTATACTAAGTGACATATTTATCAGTGATGGCTCTTAAACTGTAGGTTTATTATTAAATAACGAGTTTGGAGCACCAGAAAAATGGGATTATATTTTATTATAATAAATATTCAAAATTACGTTTCCAACCCATAATTATTGTCTTATTGTCATGTCCTTAAAGTTACTAAAAACCATATCGTTTGGGACTAATCAAGATTTATTTAGGGTGGTTTTAATTATTAGTTTATGTGTTACAAATGGTTCACCTAGATTTAGATGGCAATTGAAACATTATTGATCTAACTGAAGCATGATATTAGTGTCAAAGACAGAAATCTGCGTTTTAATTCATTATCATGTGAGAGAGAGAGAGAGAGAGAGAGAGAGAGAGAGAGAGTGAGCCCGAAGGAAAGGGTATGTGTAAGAGAGTGAGTGATGTGGTTGAGTGGGAGTGACAGAGTTCGATATATTATAATGGTGGGTGAGGAATAATAGTGTGTCCCTTACGCTACACTCACAGATATATATATATTTATATATGCTTTATATATATATATATAGTACATAAACCATATCCATAGATTTTGGAAGCGGCATGCTATCTTTTCAATCTTTTGAAACAGCATTATTTATTGTCTAAGGTTGGTGAAAGAAGTTTTCTGCATTCCATAACAACAATCTGCAGACTGACGTCTCGGGTATTAGAACCAAAAGACCTTGCTTTATAGAACTATAAATAGACTACTCATTCAGTATTACAATGCCTTGCTCCCATGAAACAAAGCAAATGTTTCCCGTTAGGTACTCCTGGAAAGCCCGGTCAATTTGTCATCGGTGTGTCCAGGTAGAACTACCCTGCTCATAGACTATGTTCACTGAAGCGTAAAACCAAAGATAACCAAATGCTTCTATTTCTAAAAATTCTAGTGCCAGGTATAAAGTACTGCACTTTGGCGGCAGGAAATATTTAACATGTGTTTTCCCTTCCTAGAAAAAATAGATTTTTGTTCAGTATTGTTTGCCTCCCCTCTACGAGGATGCTACCTGTGCGTTTGCGTTGCGAGTTCAATAGTTGACAAAACACATTCAGTCGACAAGGAATTGGTCAAGGAAATCGTAACGCTCCGCAATACTACATTATATCATATTGACGATGGATTTTTCTATCGGGTGACCTCCAGCGACCAAACGCGTATCTATTTAAAATGTAATGTACGCGAGTGTGCAAGTCGCGCCTCAATGCCACTTCGCATGGCAAATAGAACTTTTGATAGTTTTCTTATCACTATTAATCATAATCATCTTCCCAACCCAACGTTTGTTGGTGTTACCGTGTTGAGGGAGTGCATATTGCAACGTTGTTCCAGGGAAACAACAGAGCCACGAGACATCTTTGATGAAGAGTGTGCCAAGTAAGTACCCACATCATCATTATAGCCCAGTCAATGAAGGTCCAAAAAAGCAGTTTCGATCCGAAAATTAAATAAAAGCTGAATTTCCCACCATCGATAGAACCCTCCCAGAGGGTCATTCTCCCAAAAGTCCCAAAAAATCCCCTTGGAGCTTTCCGCCCCAACCCCCTAAAACATGAAAAATGCAGGTAAACACGGGAAATCAATTATCTCAGTACCCATTGATTGGAAACAGCTCTATTATATGTCATTCGATTCGTTACATTATGGACTACATTATTAGTTATATTCATTTTTTCAATAAAATTTACAGTTTTCTTGATAAAATAATATATATGTAAAAATTTAGGGGGTTTGTGATTTGATTTTTTTGTTTCCTCCGATTAACCTCGAACAAGTAGTTTTAAAGAAAAAAGAGCTAAATATTAATGTAGCCACTCTCATTGCAAATCCATTGATGTATATTGTTATGTATTTGCGAATCAATTTGATGCTGTGGAAGGGGAGACAGTCGACGCGGAAAGGCGCGGCTGACTCTCTTAGCCATAGTAAACAGCAAACTGGAAATCAATTATCTCTGTAACCATTAATCGGAAAAAATCTATCATAATATGTCATTCAATCCGTTACATTATGGACTAAAATATTAGCCGTATTCATTTCCTCAATAAATCAAACAGTTTCCTTGATAAAATAATATATATATATATATATATATATATAATATATATATATATATATGTGTGAAAATTTGGGGGTTTTACGATTTGATTTTTGATTTCTCCGATTAACTTCGAAGCAAATAATCTAAAGAAAATTGGACAAATAATTAATGTAGCCACATTCATTGCGAATCCATTGATGTATATTGTTATTCATTTGCGATTCGATTTGACGCTGTGGAAGGGGAAACAGTCGACGCGTTATGGCGTGGCTGACTCTCTTCACCATAGTAAACAGTAAAATACAGTAGTAGGCCTACTGCTTTCTAAGTTGCATCTTATTCGCAATATGGCGCTCGAAACAATCAATTTTTCCTATTGTTTTGACATGCGATGAAACTAATTTTTCACATTTTAATTCTCTAAATTCTCTAAAATCATTTTGTTGTTATAGATGTGCTAAATCATGCATTCTATGACAGACAAAGATATTGTTTGCAACCGATAAAATATTCATACTATCACATAATATAATACATATTTGAAATATGTGTGTATGATCATAATTCTATGCTGAAATTTATCATAAGTTATGTCAAAAACTGAGATAAATCATAGATTACAATAGTGTTAACAGTGGCAATTTCCTGAAAAATCAAAGCGTGCAGTGTTTGCTGATTTCTACAGTTAATATTCTTCAAGCCAGGTTGATAATATACATTCAGTTGAGCTAAATATATGACGGCTGAGGCATAAAAAATATTATACATTGGGCTTGTTGAGTCGAAACTTTCTATGATTATCTCTGTAAAGTAGCTTATCTTCCGTTCTTACTAGTTGAATCTAGATTATTTAGACAGTCCAATATGAAAATTCAGTAGATTCTAAAGATGAAAGCCATGCAAACATACAAATTAAGGAAGAGTAAGCATGCATAAAAGGTAGGAAAATCATGAATGTGTTTCACATTATTAACCACAAAGTACCCTACCGTATAAGATTAATTGAAAGACGATTCATCATCTTCTATTATTTTTGTTAACATATCGATTTTTCACCTCCACTCGCATCTTGTCATTCACTATACAAGGTTGGCAGAAGCTTTTCTTTATGTCGATTAATGTTTATTGAAATTGATTTTGATTAGGGCACCAAAAGAATAGATCATTTTCTATTTGAAGCATTCAAATTGAATCTATTGAACATGATTTCTTATGACTTAGCTTTCACAGATTTAGTTGGGTGAAGCTATTTGAAAAATGTACCTGATTATCAATTCCATGGTTTTTATACCATTCTAGTTCATTGTGATCATTGAAGGGTTGAAGTGATGAGTTAGTTCAAGTGAATTCTAGTACACAAGTATATTGTGCTTATGATGGGCTCTTCTTTATTTTCTATCGATGTTTTGCTCCAGTAGAGAAAATTTAAAATGTTGGTTTTACATTTTATAAGCTTTATAAATAATATAAATTTGATAAGTCCAATATTAAATTAATCGATGTTGACTTTCATTGTATCGCTTTGTATCAATGTTACTTGCACTGTTTGCAATTCATCACTATTCTCTCAAGAATTAGTTTTTTATGAATTTCATGATCTGAAAATTGAAATTCAAATGCTATTTGGATGACGTTCACATTCCACTGGTTTTTTTCAATAATTGTTACGTTGAAGAGTGAGGCAATTCAATCCATTTGGAAGTAAAAGGAAATCACAGTGCGATTTGAACAGTGGATAGTAACTTTGAAATTCAGTTGCTCAATTCATTACGGCTTGATATCCTAAACATGATAAACATTCATAAACATGATAATCCTAAATACGTTGGTTACCTTAAAGATGTAGCTTATCCTACGTCGAACAATGTACAGTATAAACAATTTTCATTGAATTATGATAATCATTGGAATTTCTGCCTGTGATTGAGAAAAAGTCATTTTATGAGCCTTGAAATTCATACCTAGGAAAAGTTTCATTATTACTAGAAATTTTGTTATTTTTACTATTTATTATAGGTACTGTACATTGATTTTTGTGATTATAGAGATCAACTACTTTATTCTGAATCAGGATAAGGATAAGTAGGGAAATTGTGAGATGGGGATAACATCCACAGTTACATAGCATCAATTTGAAAGCTCTGATAATAATGATTTGAACGGAACTGCGATTCTGGCTTGGTATTGCCCCTTCATGTTCAGTGAGAATAGTAAGCATCAGAATAATTCGTTCTCACTATATGTGATAATATTTGGTAACATTTGTTAATATTTGAACCAAATGTGCAATAAATTAATCTACTTTCAGCTTGGAAACTTTTTTGTTCACGTGATCTGATGATATTCATTCCATTATCAAGTGTTTAAATTATAAAGAGTGATGAAACAAGTTAAAACACAAGAAAAGCTACGAAAATAAATTTTGAATCTTCATTTTTCACAAAATAAGGATAAGATGAAGGAGTCGGACACATAATATATCATGAAACTTCGTTGAAAAACATCAATATCTGAAACTAGAGTTATCAAATTGTGTTACCTCTGACTCGTATGGAGAAGGCACACTTCAAATTAATATAATAAATTCTGTGAGAAAACAACGAAATCCTGATTTTTATCATGAGCATGGTTAAATCAAGAAAATTGTAATATTTTTTAAGAGTATTGAAAAGTGAAAATCTATATACAGCGCATGTCAAAACAATAGACAAAATTGATTTTTTCGAGTGCCATACTGTATTATTCTGTTTACTATGGTGAAGGGAGTCAGCCGCGTTGGCTTTTTCCCCTTCCACAGCGTCAACTTGAATCGCAAATACATAACAATATACATAAATGGATTCGCAGTGAATGTGGCTACCATAATTATTCGTCACATTGTTCTTTATAACTACTTGCTTCGAAGTTAATTGGAGAAAACAAAAAAATCAAATCGAAAAACCCCTAAATTTTTACATTATATTATTTTATTAAGGAAACTGTTCGATTAATTGAGAAAATGAATTCGACTATTATTGTAGTCCTTAATTTAACGAATCGAGTGGCATATGATAGATTTTTTTTCGATTAATGGTTACAGAGATAATTGGTTTCCAGTTTGCTGTTTACTATGGCTAAGAGAGTCAGCCGCGCCGTTCCGCGTCGACTGTTTCCCCTTCCACGGCGTCAAATCGAATCGCAAATACATAACAGTATACATCAATGGATTTGCAATAAGAGTGGCTACATTAATTATCTGGCTCATTTTTCTTTAAAACTACTTGCTTCGAAGTTAATCGAAGAAAACAAAAAAATCAAATCGCAAACCCCCTAAATTTTTACATATATATTATTTTATCAAGAAAACTGTTGATTTTATTGAAAAAATGAATGAAACTAATATTGTAGTCCATAATGTAAAAAATCGAATGGCATATAATATAGCTGTTTCCGATCAATGGGTACAGAGATAATTGATTTTCCGTGATTACCTGCATTTTTCAACTTTGAGGGTGCTAGGGGGGAAAGCTCCAAGAAGATTTCTTGGAACTTTTGGGAGAATGACCCTCTGGGAGGGTTCTATCGATGGTAGAAGATTCAGCTGTTATTTAATTTTCGGATCGAAAAAACCTTTATTGACTGGGCTATTATTTTCAAGTTCAAGTACGTATATGGAGTATTATAATAAAATCTGACCGCATGTAATATACACTCTTATTATTAACATTTATAATAATCTCCATCAGAAGTTAAGTAATTCTTATTGTCCCAGTGAAATACGTTCCCTTAAAGTTTCTATTCCCTTCATATCTATTCTTCGATGAATATCACAAGGAATCATATTAATAAAAATCTAGTGCTTGATTTGATGTAATTCTTTCGATCTGATGTAAGCTTTTGAGAAATAATTTGTAATTGTTGAAATGAATCGAGTCTAATTAATCACAGTTTATAAAGTTCTAATTTAAATGGGTAGATATAGTTAACATAACAGCGCAGAGTGACTGGGTGGAAACGTCAAATTTTTCATTGTTCAACATACACTCACATGATTTACATACATATAAAAACAAAATAATACACCATTTTTTTAGACCAATAAAAATGCTCAAGGTAAAAACCTGTGAGGGGAGAAAAATCTAAATTTTCACATGAAAACGTCACTCGAGAATAATTATATCACCCGGCCTCACAACAGAGAGTCTTAGAGTCCTTGACTTAGAATAGTTAATCTCACAGTTGTACAGTCAGTGTGAGTGAGATTTTCTGCACACATCATGCGTGAATACGCCGGATAGATCGACTCGTATAATTTGAGAATGGTGATAATGATGAGGAAACATGATTCTGTTAAAAGGAATAGTCTCCATCTCCATTATGTTCTTAGGGATTTGCTTGTGATCATGTTTCTATCATTTTATCAATTCGAAGATCAGCCTTCAAAAATTTAGGTCAACATTTCAACTCACGTTGCTACACGTTTCAACTTAGCAAAAGGACAGAGGGAATTAGTATTATTATTCTCTAGAGCCCTGGAAATATCTCTGTTATTGTTCTTGGTACCTTATACAAAAGGGACTCCATAATACAAAAACAAATCAGTCCTTGCCGGACAAAGCTAGAGGAAGAAGAAAAAGAAGAAGAAGAAGACAGGAGGAGAAGAACAAGCGAGAAGAAGAAGAAGATAATAGAAAAAGGAGACAGAAGAATAAGGAAGAAGAGGAAGAAGATGAACAATAATAAGAAGAAAAAATATAGATAGGAGAAGATTATAACCGTTGAGTACACTATTTTATCGATAACCACTCTTTTGACGAATTGAAAACTTATAAATTACTGGTAGTACTCCCATACAGTAACAGTCAGGGATGTATTCAAATACCGTTGGATAACATCTTTCCAATATTGTTCCATTCATCTAGAAGTATATAATCTGTTCTTTCTTACATTGATATCACTTATGTATAAGTTACTGCAGAATCAAAATTATTCTATATTGACTGAACAATTAAAAGTCACATTGAAATAGTTATTTTGGAGTTTGGTAGAAATAATACATTTACATGGAACTCAATTTATTCATTAAAGGCAATCTACATATTAATTCTAATAGGTTCTGATAACACATAATGATAAAAAAGGTGTTAAATGAATTAATGAAGCCTAACAACTTGGAATATATTTCAAATTATTTAAGATTAAATTGATTCTACCTCGGTGCAAGTCAGCTTTACATTTGTACATGTATCATTGTATTGAATTATTAAATATTTGATGATTTCGGTAAAACGACATTTTAATCCTGGACTAGTAGATCTATGAACAGTAGACCTCGCGCAGTTATAAAACACAGCCTCGTCTCATACTGTCCATAAGAGTAAATCCTGTTTGTATGTTGTGTCGGCAAGATGTCGGTGTGAAAACGGCTAATGGCTGTTGGGGTTAGTGTATCAAAAATATGCTAACATCAAAATCTAATCTCCTTCAACTTACTGGCAACAGGTCAGACCGAGTTGAAAGCAGATAAAGGTCGAGAGAAAATACTATCTTTTCTTTCCGTTATTAATTGCATGCGTCATTGCATGCAATGAATAGTCAACACGACAGCTGATTTTTTACTAAGTTACATTGATATATTAATTGCATGCGTTATTGCATGCAATTAAAAATCCACTCAACAGCTGAATTAATCTGGATGATTCTATTCTGATTTTTACTGTAATATTGGCGTTCGAAGGAGACTTTACCTATTGTATTAACCTTAAAATGCAAAATTTTCAAAAAACCTTGTATATACGTCGAGGCACAATTTAAAAAGAAATATACCTGTCAAATTTCATGGTAATCTATTGCTGCGTTTCGCCGTAATTGCGGAACATATAAACATAAAGAGAAATGCAAAGCCGTCGACTTGAATCTTAGAACTCATTTCACTCGGTCAATAAATCGAAATTTTAAGAAACCACAAATATCCTGGATGAAAAGAGGAATCAATTGTTATGTATAGATTTGAATCTGAATGTCTAGGATCCACTAAACAGTCTACTAAATTCAGCATTTTTTCTCCACAGGAGAAACGTTTAAAGCTGGCATCAAATGATGTCACCACATTATTAACATAATGTAAATTATATATTTATATATGTATGTCACGTGGATTGAAGGAGCGTTGTTTGTGATGTTGTTTGTTGAATGAAGGAAGATTCTATTTTACTATTTAAATAAATCATAATGTAATTTACTTATCCACTTCGAGACTTACATAGTGATAATAAGTAGGAAATGAAATGTATAGCAAACACTTCAGTTGCTATGTAGGCCTACTGTATTGTATTCTGTAGTGTCTTATTTTTTACTAAAGTGATGAACTATCAGAAAATACTATCATTCAGCATTGTTATGTATTATTTTCAATGTCATTTTTTTCTCTTTCTTTTCAATAATTTAAAATTTGTTATTATTTTAAATAAGTAGATAACTTAACTATTGTTTGTTTTTAATCATATTATTTGTATTTATTTCTTCGTATTGTTATAATACTTGATAGTGAGTTGAGTGTAAGAGAGGGTCGACTGCGCCCTAACTTCGCTTTCTAAGAGAAATAAAGGCAGTCATTCTATTTTTTCATGTCACCATAATATATATGTATATGTATTAAAAAACAGACGCTTTCTAAGAAAGATAAAGGCAGTCATTCTATTCTATTCATGTCACCATAATATATGTGTGTATATATATATTAAAAAACAGATGACATCCAATTTATTAGAGCAAATGGAATGCCTTCATCTTCATGTGTAGGCAACACACCACACCAACCTTGTTCCTGTGAGACTGACCTTGTCTCTGTGACACTACACTTGTTCGAATGGGACTCTACCCCTCTTCTTGTTCCACTGACACTACTTGTTCCAGTGAGACAGACCTTGTCTCTGTGGGACTCACCTTGTCTCTGTGGGACTCACCTTGTCTCTGTGAGACTCACCTTGTCTCTGTGGGAACTTGTTCCTGTGAGACTGCCATTTATAAAACTACTTGTTCCTATGAAACTTGTCTCTGTGACACTCATATCGTTCAAAAACACTACTTGTCTCTGTGAAAACTTGTCTCTGTGATACGGACCCAAGATTAGTATAGGAGTTGAAGTTCATCAGCAATTAGATGTTTTAGTAGCTGTTGATTTGTATCATCCTCCATTGGAGATTGTAGTTGGGATACCAAAGAGCCGTTTTATAGTTGCTAGGGGTGAAAATATGCCTCAAAAAAATAATTATTTTTTTATTTAGAAGAGCTAATATGTCAGAACTTGAAAAATTATTTAATGAATTTGACTGGAGTCAGTTATATGAATTAGATGATTTAGATATAGCAGTTGGATATTTTTTAAAAATTTTTCGAATTTTTTGATCTGTGTATACCATTGAATGCACTAAGCTCTGAAAAGAAATATCCAATTTGGTTTTCTCACGAAATAATAAGGCTTTGCAAGAAGAAGAATAGATTAGCTAAAAAAAGGAAAAGATCACATTTTTTTAATGAAGTTTTCAGAGAAGTTCGTGCAGATCTTAAAATTAAAATAATTGTAGCATATATTAATATTATATTCGGAATGTGGAGAGTTCAGTTTCTAGAGATGTGAATTCTTTATGGACATATGTAAAATGTTTGAAGTCTAAAACAAAAATTTTGAATGAAATGACATATTGTAATGTTAAATATGAAGGTAAAAATATTCCAGATGCTTTTGCCAATTTTTTCTAATCAGTGTACAGGGAGGAAGATGTTAAATATAATATTGAAGATTTACTCAAAGATAATAATACTTTTTCTCAAACTGTAGGTTTCAATTTAGGAGAAGTGAGTGAGATAGATGTAGCTAACGCTTTCAAAGATTCGAAGAATAAAAAAGTACCTTAGTGGTCCAGATGGTATACCTACCTATTTCTTTAAAGAATTGAAGGATGAACTAATAAGTTTGCCGTTATTGTATATATTCAATTTGTCAATAATTGGAAGCAATCAATTTCCTCTTCTCTGGAAAGAAGCTAAAATCACTCTTATTTTTGAATCAGGCAAATAAAATGATATTAGTAATTTTAGGCCTGTAGCCATTCTTACTAGTGGAGCTAAAGTCTGAAAATATTATATATGAGAAGCTAATTGAATATACTAAATGTTATATCAGTTTCAAACAACATGGTCTTTATCCACAGCGATCTACAGATTCAAACTTATTATGTTTTCCATATTTTGTAAATAAGGCTCTCGATAATAAGGGTATTGTTGATGCAGTGTACACTGACTCTAAAAAAGCGTTTAATTCTGTATTACATGATGAGTTACTACTCTTAAGTTATATGATTTTGGATGCTCGAATGGTACTGTCACGTTATTTAGTTCCTATTCAAATAATAGAGAGTCTTATGTATTTTTTCTTCAAAGAAATTCATTGCAAAATCAGGTGTACCCGAAGGTTCAAAATTGGGTCCATTGTTATTCACTATTTCCATCAATGACGTCTCTAACCTCTTCAAATCTGAAGTGTTACTATATGCAGATGATTTAAAGATTTTCAAGAAGATTAAATCTTATGAAGATAATTCACTTTTGCAAACTGATTTAGACTATTTAGATAATTGGTGTATTGAAAATGAATTATTCTTAAATATTAAAAAATGTGAGGTTATGTCAATTTCAAGAAGTAAAAACTAAAATTATTATTCATATAAATTAGGTCAGCAAACATTACAATATGTTAACATCAAAAAGGATTTAGGAGTCATTTTCAACTGTGAATGGAGCTTTCGTAATCATATTGAAAAAAATATCAATAGTAATTTTAAGATTATTGGTTTTTTGAAAAGGTCCTCCAAGTCATTTGAAAGTGTTGAAGCAATTAAAGTATTGTATAACAGTTTAATTAGGAGTAAACTTGAATATTGTAGTACTATTTGGCTTCCTACTACTAGAAAATATGTATCCAAGATTGAAAAAGTTCAAAACTATTTTTTAAGATATATTTATTTTAAAGTCAATGGTGTGAGTTGTGCTAGAGATTAACCAACAATGTTATTGAGAGAAATTTGTAAATTTGATAGTTAAAAGCTAAGAAGAAAGGTTGCTTTGCTATGTATACTACATAAGTTGTGTAATAATCTATTAGATTGTCCGGATTTGCTTGAAAAGTTATTTTTTGTTGTACCAAGGTCTGCAGCATTCAGAGTTAATAGAACATTTCATAAATATTATACTACCAAATACAACTTGCTTTCAAAATTCTTCATTTTCAATTATGCTTCAACTATTTAATGATAAAATGTTTGAAAAATGTGAAATAATAGAGATTCTTTACCGGAATTTAAAAAGAAATGTATCCTAAAATTGAGATAGTGTAATTTGATTTTTGTTATCAAGCTTGAACTGTTTTTCGTTAATTATGTATTTTAATGTAAGCCGTTTTGGGTGTACCCCGTGGCTTAATTTTGTATATGCATTGTATTGTGAATATTTTTGGTGAATAAATAAATATAAATATAAATATAAATTCTTATCTAAATTAGGGAGAGAAACAGTTTCGATTTTATCCTGTTGATTCTCTCCCAATCATTAATTTGATTGTGAAACGAAATGAATAAATCAATGAATATCGAAGTCTGAGTTGTGGTAATCGATTGTCAGCTCATTTAATCTGTACAGGATTCATGGCTGTATGGTAGAGAGAACACATCACATTACTAACTTCACTAATATTATCAATAATATTATTAGATATCGAGATTTCTCATCCATCAATTGTTGATGCTGTACATGAATATTAGATATATGTTATAATCCAATTTGATTTTGTTTTTTTTTTTTCGCAGGAGCTATGCTAATGCAGGATTGATATGATGCAGCAGCTGCAGGAAAAGCTGCATCTCAACCTGTTACAGCAGCAGCAACAATCAAATAAGAGGAGTCTGGAAGCTGTGCAGCAGCAACAGCATCAGATGGCGTTTCAGCAGCAACAACAGCAGCAGCAGCAGCTTGTTCACCAGCTGCAGCTGTCACAGAGGCAGTTTGTGCTGCAGCATAGTATTGGTCTGCAGCCAGCTGCGGCCGTTTTACAGCAGCATGCCAAGATGCAGCATATAGCTGGAGGTATGGCTCAAACTCAAATATATTTTTGATAATCAGAATTCATAGAATTGAACTTAGTGAGATTGAAATAAAAACTGAAATTCTTATTCACTTAACACTCTAGCTCGTGATATTCCTTCCAACATATCCTCTAATCTTGGTAATGGGTACCTCTCTGTTTTTGATATTTTATTCAATTCGCGAAAGTCCACAAATGCCCTGAATTCGGGTTCTTTTCCAGGCTCAACTTCCTTTGGGACCACCCACAGAGGATTACAGAATGGTAAAACTCAATTCTGTATTGTTCTTTTTTCTCCAAGTAAGACTCACAAAAATTCAAAAATGACCATATACTGGAGAATTAAATTGAATGAGAAGATGTTAGTCCATGTGACCTTCGCAAATAGACCGTATGAATACATACCAGTCAGAATCAACAATCACGTGATACCATATGCGAACGAGGCAAAATATATTGGTATTGATAATTATTATTAAAAGAAAATCGAAATTTGATGCTGGAATCCACCCCGAGGACTTGCTACTGCAAATATTGACAAGAGTGTAAACAGCTAGATGAAAATTCGATGAGCGCTACTATTCAAAAACTATTTGTCAGCCCGGCAAATAAGCCATGGCTTTGTATAAAATGATCGCTGCTATCCAGAGATTGTCAGTTTGGTGTAAGGGTAATCATCCCTGACCGGCAATTAGGAGGTACTGGGTTCGATTCCCGGGTTGACAAACAATTTTTGAATAGTAGCGCTCATCGAATTTCCATCTAGCTGTTTACCCTGTTGTCAATATTTGCAGTAGCAGAAGTATTTTGTTTAATAATAAATATAAATTCATTAGCATTTGCATAATTGCAATATCTCAGTTATTTCTATCTTTGTATTACTCTGGATGCCAAACTTCGGTGGAAAAGTCATGTCAAGAGAAAGAGGGATGAGCTCAACTACAAGTGTAGTAGGATGTATTGGCTGATAGGAAGGAATTCAAGCTTATCAACCTACAATAAAATTCTATTCTACAAACAAATACTGAGGCCTGTCTGGTTGTATGGTGCGCAACTGTGAGGCTATACAGCAGAGAGCAATATTGGCATCATCCAACTATTCCAAAACAAGTTTCTGCAAAATTCTGTCAATGCTCCATATTTCATCAGGATCGTCGACCTTCATAGAGACCTTCAGGTGTAGGCAGTTAAGGAGATGATTGTAAAAATAGCAAGGACCTATGAAGAAGCTCTACATGACCACCAAAATGTTGAGGCAATCCAGCTTTTGGACAACTCCACATTGGAAAAGAAGAAGCCAACAGATCTGGTGTAAACCTCCAAGAGTACTTAGTGGAAGTAAAAAAATATATTAGTTTAGTACAGTGATCATGAATGAGCTAATTTAAAACAAGGAGAAGCTATTACAAGATTATTTTTGTAAAATGACTTGAAGTGTCAATTTAGTATAGAAATAAACTGATCGTTGGTCCTAGTACTAGTAACAGTATGTTATATTCAATTAAAATATCATTGTTCCTTAATTTTGTGAATGTGGTCCTCTATTATCTTTTTCAATGCATGGGTGGAATCTCTGTGGCTTGACGTATACCTGAACTGTCGAATTCAGTTCTATAGAATGCTGTACTCTTCCTATTCTCGTATTTCTCTCATTACATCATAACCTATAATCATATAATATTTATCATTCTCAAAATGTGCCACATGCACAATCCTGTGAATCGAAATAGGATTATTTAGGATTAATTAGGCTTAATTGGGCTTGATTAGGATTAATTAGGATTATTACTCATCTAATAGAATTATTTCACCGCCCAGTTCTTTATCTCCAGTTGAAGTTTTCATTCTGCACTTATAGTTATCGGTCACAGAATGACTATTAATTTCATGAATCGCTTTTAATGACAACAACGTGCAATACTGCACACCGCACTCTTACTAAAAATAGAGGCAGTTCACCCTTCTCACATGTGTTTTGGTGTCCTTTACTACCTATATATTTCGTAATCGTGAACAATTTTCAATCTTGCATCTCACCACTTATCGGTTTCATGTTGATTTTCCCAGCTCTGGCCAATCTTAATTTTGCAACCGATTACCATAGTTACTTGCTCTTTCGTCCGAAGAATAGGATGAATAATTTACGTCTGTTTCAGACTCAGAGTTCCTACTTCTATGTATGTCTTCTTATCGCGTTCACTTTCATTGTCTTTCCGTATTGTGCGTCATTTTTCGGATTTTCTGCGATAGATATATGGACATTTTCGAGCGAAATGTCCTTCCTCTTTGCAATCCCAGCACTCGCGCCGAGGTTTCGCTGATCTCCCATCTCGATCCCGCGGTGTCCTTCTCTCTTGTCTTGTTCCTCGTTCATTCCTCTTCCATTGGGGAACTAGCTATGATCTCCTCTGTTGTTGATTGTAATGTTGTCCTCTCATAGGTCATCTGCGACGTTTCCTTTCCACTTTCCCCAAATCTGAATATCTGGGAAGATTATCATCTCTGTCATCTCATCCTTGACCAGATTTACAACTTCCTTGAGAGATTCCGGCTTGGAAATTTTTACAGCAGTTTTCACTCGTTCAGGAATATTCACTCGTGTTTAAAGAAATATTTTCGTAGCTAATTCGTCGTAGTTTTTTGTTCTCCACATACTTTCATCTTGGTCACCGCTTAAATAAAAAATCAACTATCCTAGTCCTTTCATTGCTTAATCCAACCGTTTTGCAAAATCCGAGACAGATACGCCGTTTTTACGGCGCAATAATTCTTATACTTTGAGTGAACTAATATACTGATTTCGCGTAACGTTTTTTTGAGAATTTGATGCACTTCCGTCCAAGTCATGCTTAACGATGCCTCTATATCCACTTAAACTAAGTTGTTAATTCTGGATAAGAAGTACGCGTGAATGTTGGCGTTCATCACATCATCTATACTATTCGCTATAACTTGAGCATAAACTGCGTTCATCCTTTCTATAAACAGTGCTAGTATCTAATTATCAATTTCGCCGTTGAATCGCTTCACCTAATCAATCATGCTCATGAAATATTGGACACGGGCTGTCTTCATTTGTTGTCACGTATGTTACTTAATAATTGCACTATCCTTCGCGTAATTCACAAGTTTTGCACACACACATACACACCTCTCGTAATCTACAAGTTTCGTACACATTGTATTAATAGGGTTATTCGCACTATCCCGGGTTTTGACACAAGTTAAAACTACCGGGAAAGGGTTCACGTTTTGAAAAAATGTGTTTCTGCTTCGAGAGGTCAGTCGAAACTGACTCCCACTACTCATTTATTGAGCCTTTCAATATCTCATCCAAAGATGAGATAGTGAAGCTGTAAACAAGTTGGAAAAGCGGCAGCTCGGCCAACTTGCATAACGCCGGTTACACATTGGGCGGTTTCTGCCGCGGCGGTAATTTCGCCGTCGCCGCCGTTCGAGCAGTAGTCTATAGACTTGAATGGAAGCTTGCACACTGGGCGGCAGAAACGCCGCGCGGCCATATTGTCGTTGGCGGCAGCTGTGCAGCCGTCCACTGCCACTGCGGCTGGCGGTGTTTTTGCCGTTCTTGTCTACGCAGTGGCGTACGTGACCAAATGGGCGTTTTTACACATTTGGCGGTTGTCTACCGTCGCCGCTGATCAGTCGTCTTTCCCAGTTGCTCCAAGTCAGAGGTCTTTGAAAATCAGCCTTTTAATTTGTGTCTTGTTACTTTTCTATTTTTACTTTTACTCCTATTGCCAACATATTATTTCATTTTTTTTACATTCTCTGTAATTATTGTTTGTGTCTTCTTTGCGAGAATACTTCTTATTTTTACTTTTACTTCTATTGCCAACATATTATTTAATTTTTTTTACATTTTCTGTAATTATTGTTTGTGTTTTCTTTGTGAGAATAAAGTTATTATTATTATTATCATTATCAATAAAGGAAAAAACTGGCTTCTAAGGGATAGGAAATTCACGAATGATGCATCATCACATCTGAACTACAGGACTGATTGACTTGAAATTTTCCAAATATATTCTTAATTCACTGAGGATGGTTTTAGGCCTATTTAAAATTCTCCAAGATTTCAGTAGATCAAGTTTTCAGTTTGACAAGTTTTCAATACGTCATGCTTCCAGTTTGTTACATTTTTCTAACTCTGCTTGAATGTGCTCATAGATAAGATAGTGTATTGAACGGTTTTTTTCATCTTCTTATTCTTCTTCTATCTATTATTCTCTTTATCCATATCTAAACTATATACGGATTGATGAAAAGTATGGAAACAGCTGAATATTTCTTTTAAAAGGGAAATTTGAAGAAAGGATTGATTGAGAATCCTATTCAAATGAAATAACTGATTTTCTGCCGTATAAAATTTTGGTCTACTACATTTGAACTACCATTTTGAATCCAACTACATTTTTTCTCAAAAGGAAGGGTGTTATATGATACATGATACACGATTTCATGAGAAAAAGAATGGCGTAAACTGCACATCGATGTTAAAACAGTTTAAAATTTATTCACATTCAAAGATACTAATAAATCATCTATTCATGTATAACCTATAAAAAAGTAAAGGATGGGATTATACATGTAGGGATAGGAAACTCACGAGAGACGAATGACATTTCTTAACTACAGGATTGATTGATGAAGATTCTTAATTTACCGAATATGTTTAAAGGCTTATTCAATTCTTCAGATCCTCAGTGGGTCCAGTTTGTCAAGTTTTCAATTAGACCCTTGCGGAGCACGAGTTACCTGTTAGTCATTCATAAAATCATAATTAAAGTCTGCACACTAACACTGTATACTAACACCCTGCAGAAATTCAGATTTCCTCTAATTTGTATCAATTTGCAATTTGCATCAATGTCTTTATTGCTGAGCATCTACAGAAAAAAAGCAATATTCTGACAGACCTTGTTTCTAGAATGACAAGTTCCATTATGTGATAAATTATTGAACTGACACGCTTGATAGACCTGAAGGATTTGGCAATGGAAGTTCATAAATTCTCATTCTCAAATCACAGGAGAAGTAACGATAGCAATATATAGGGCCAAAATAAAATTTCAATCTCAAAGCTCAGGCTCCATAAACGCACTTGGGTCATGGGTCTAGCCTCGTTCCGAAAAGAAGGAAAATGCGAAATGCTTCTTCAACACTTTCTTTCTTCGAAATATCACAGTCTTCCACCTATGTGTGAGAAAAAGAAACTTTTCCTTCCTATTTTCCACTGGCCGTTTCTGTAGGAATATGCAGAAATCAGAAGGCAAGGGCGTTGAAAGCGTGGAAAATGCCCATAACATTATGAGATACAGCCACAGCCCTCTTGGGCTATTATCGTTTTTATTTTCATCTTTATTAAAGCAGCCGGCAGTGACCACGTGCACATTATTATTCCCATGCAGCTGTTCCTTGCAACCCCCCTTTCCACCCTCTTCCTCATCACCCCACTCGTCCCCTCACAACGCTCTCACAATTGATATTGTTTAAGACGTTGATATTTACTGCTCCGGATATTGTATGAAAAGGTCCTCTAATATTGAAGTTCAATATAAATGAAAAATTGATTTTTTCAGCTTTAACGGAATAGAAGTTATTATGTGCACGTTTATAACTTCCAAATGGGTTGAATATTAATTCTGAAGTAGTATCGATATTCAAGAAGAATTTTTCAGTTTTTAATTCTATTGTTGATAGAGTACAAGCAGGTGTATCTGCTCTCCCCAACGGTCTGTAAAAAACTCAAATATATTGTTTTTAAGTTATCAGGCAAATTATCTAAGATTAGGATAGGAATTATTAATTAGAAGGCCTAGAATAATCAATTAGCTGGAAATAAGATTTCTATCCAGATCCACAAAATTATAAATGGAATAGTTTTTTTGAGAATAAAGAAATAAAAATTCAATTGTTTACTAATAATAATAATCGCCTTTATTGGTCAAATATACAATTTGTTACAAAAATATTTCTATATAAATATTACATTACTGGCATTCGCCCGGGGGGAGAGGAGAAAGATAATTATTTCCCTTTTTTAAGTTGCAAAAAATTAACAATGCTACATTAATTATATTTAAACAAAATGGCAGAGAAGTTTTTTTTTATTATTATTATTTTTACTACAAAAGAAGATACGTTTCAAGAAAGCTTTAAAAATTGAACTCCTGGATCAATGAATACCTGTACTGCCAAGCAGCCCTACAGTAGCGGCTAACATCTCTCCAGTCACTGCCATTCAGGTACCTCTTCAGCTCCTCTCTCGACAGCAAGCCTCTCCTCAGGTAAGCGCACCGTATCTCGCGTAGTATGGGGCATCTGGCGACGAAATGCATCACATACTCTTCTTCCGTCCAGTTGCACAGGGTGAACAGCTTCACTGGCTGATTGAACGTGTATCTGTTCAACTGGATCAGCTCTGTTCGCGCCTTGAAGAACCATTTGATTAGTGCGAAGTCCTCCTGCTCACTGATGTAACCGGTGTCTTCTAGCTCTAGCTCGCAGTAAAGGGAGGTGCGCTCACTTCTTAGCCGATTTATCTTGCTGTCCATTATGAATCTCTCCTTCATCCTCGTCAATAAGCTGCTGATAGAGACATTCTGAGAGAGTATTCCCGCGGCATTGATGCCGTGCTGTCTTTCAAGCACATCCCAGTCATTGACAACAAAAGTCCCTATTCGTGTGATCTCCTCCAACAATTATCTGGGATATCTGGCAATGGGTAGTTTCATGCACCTTCTCATGTATTTCACATGCAATTTAACAGTATACAAGAATAGTGGTAGACATCCAGTTTACAAGAGTAGGGTAGAGTCTGGTGCCCACACAGGGAGGCTGAATACTTTTTTAATGAAGAGTCGTTGCACCTTTTCTACATCTTCATACATCCTTGCACCCTACACTTGAGCTCCATAACACAGAGTGGACCTAGTTACCGCATCAAACACATTGCATTTAGCCTTGAATGATATATTGTTTTGTGACTGCAGCCGATAAAACATGTTCAGGGTGATTTTTGCGGAAGATGATCTTTCTTTGAAGTGACTAGCAAGAGATAGCTTGGATGACAGGTCAATTCCCAGATATTTTTAGTTGTTCACTACATCAATCACTTCATTATTGTATCCCCACACATCATGTCTTCCTATCCTACCACCTTTTCTGAAAATAATTATTTTTGACTTGGCCAGATTCACCTGCAAGTTCCATTTTACACAATATGCTTCAAGGTTTGCTATCATTCTCTTCAGACCTATCCTATCTGGAGCAAGCATCACTATATCGTCAGCATATGCCAGGAGTTTGATACATACATTCTTTATCTTTATTCCTCCATCAAGGCAATCTTCTAAATCATTAATAAACAATGCAAATAGAATCGGGCTCAATAGGCATCCTTGCTTTACACCTGTGGTTGTTTCAAAATCTCTTGAGAGTCCCTGACTTCCCCATACTCTAGCAGAAAATCCATTATATAAATCTCTTAGCGCATTCAGCATTTTTGATGACACATCAATCTCAGAAAGCTTATACAAAAGAGAATGTCTGTCTACTCTATCAAATGCGGATGAGAAATCTACGAAGAATGCATAAACTTTTTGCCCCTTTGTATTTAGTTGGATGTGGACAATGCTCATAATATTGAAAATATTGTCAATTGTTGAATAGGACTTTCTGAAGCCAGCTTGGAATTCTCGTAGAATCTTATGGTGGTGAATCCATTTTTCCAGCTTATCCAGCATAATCCCCGCATATAGCTTACCTATGGAGTTCACAAATGATATTCCCCTGTAATTAGTTGTTTCGTTCACATTGCCTTTCTTGAATATTGGATAAATGATTGACTGTTTGAAATTTTCGGGCGTATTTGCGGATTCAAAAACTCTGTTGAAGCAATCGGCCAGTTTCTCATGGAAGTTTTGTGGAGCATATTTATAGAACTCATAAGAAATTCTGTCTTCTCCCGGAGCCTTATCATGCTTAACTTTTGCCAAAATTCTCTTCACATCATGTGTCATAATTGGGGCATCAAGAATATCATCCATTATCTTAGGCTCAGCATATGAAATTTTCGCTGCTGCTATCTGAGGATTTAGTTAGTGCTCAAAATGTTGTACCCAGTCTTCCAATGAAATGTTCGTCCCTGCACTGAATTTTCTCCTTTTGAAATATCGAACAAGCCTCCAAAACTGCCCAGACTCTCGAACTGTTCTAAATCTCTAAGTTAAATCGAGCCAAAAGTTCCTCTTCTTATTCAAGCAAAGTAGTTTAAATTCTTTGTTTCTTGCTAAATATCTCTCTCGCACAACCTCTGAATTAGTTCTCCTGTAAGTCTTAAGCAGTCCAAATACTTCTTCTCTTACCCTTTTACATTCATAATCGAACCATTGTTGTTTTCTGTCTATTTCAATTTGTTGATTGAAGTGAGATGGAGGGGCACATTCATATATCATGTCAATCAAATACCTTAAATCTTCTATTGCATCAAGCCATTGTTCTCTATTGTTTACTCTTAATTCAAGTGTATTCCGATATATGACTTCTCTCTCTGGCCTCCATTGCAGCTTCATTCTTATTGGTATCACACAGCTCTCCTCCTTTTCTGCATGTGTGCATCTAATTGTGGATACAATTGGAAGATGGTCTGAAAATATTTCCGGGCTAACCAGAAAGGATGGACTGCAGGAAGAGCATCGACCGAGACCGCGCAATAGTCAATCACAGATGAACCTCTCGCTCCAACATAAGTCAGCTCTCCTTCCTCATCATTCTGCGACCTGCCATTTAAAACAATCAGCCCAAAATCATCAAACATAGTCAATAAACGCTTTCCATTTGAATTCAAAACAGAGTCTTTGGAGACTCTTTTGCTGCTTACAGCACTATCAATATTTTCGAATATATCGTCTGGTAGAATTTGTTTGTCACTGATTCTCCCATTGAGGTCACCCATTAACATAATGTCGCACTCAATCATTTCAGTCAGCAGGCTTGATAGACTTGCAAAATCCTCCATCCACCTGTTGCAATTCATGTAGGCTGGAATAATACACAATTTTTGTGCCTCTATATTCAATTCTATTATATCGTACCCTGTAATTTTGCGGAGACTAGCTGAGTACATACAGTTGTCCTGCTTCTTAATTCCGTATACATAGCCTCCACTTGCTCTACCAAATGCCTCAGTCCTGATTGCAGGAGCCCAAACAAGATCGTGAGTTATCATCTTACATTTAAACTCATAAAACTTCTTCTCACATTGTAAAAACGTTTCATACAGCTAAAATATTTCTTTCTCTCTCAAAAAATTCAAAAATGCTACATTATCAATCTTGTTTGCAATTCCAGCTACGTTATAAGAAGCGACCTCTATATAATCAAAATCTGTTTCCCGTATGATGTCACTCTCTTTATCCTTATTTCCATTCCTATATGCTACTCACCTTTTATTGTTTGAGTTGCGGAGACGAAAAAATTTGGCAATGCTTTCTTCAGACGCCCTAGACGTACCGGTAGATGTCGAAGCAGGTGGATTCTGTTTCAGTTGGAAAGTCCTCTTTCTTTTACGAGCCGCAGAGAGTGTTGCTTGGTCAGGCTCCTCCAAATATTGATCGACCGTCTCTTCTGTTAAGTCATCTGCAGAGATATATTTTCCATTTATCAGAAGTCCAACTCCCCTTACTTTGACTTCATAGCCGACGGCTCGCAGACGCCTTTGAGTT
>NC_052518.1:76849277-76851777 GCF_014356525.2 Nilaparvata lugens | reverse complement strand
TTCAAAACTTTATCACCATGGTCATCTTCACTGATCTAGAAGTTTGTATGACAGTCACCGAGTACAAAACATGGGTCATCATGACTTTTATTAAAAATTAGTTGGAGTCACTGTCACTTTTCTGTAGAATAACTCCAATAGTATCAGAGAAATCTAGATCATTTTTTACTAATCCTTGTAAAAAATGTCATTTTTTATACCGAATAAGGTATTTTTATGGGATTCACACATGATCATGAGTGGTATGAAGAAGGAACAGAGATGGAAACAAATAGATTCAGATTCAGATTCAGATTCCTTTATTCATGTGTTTAACAAAACATAATTCAACTTACGTTCTAGCGTTAAAAATAAATACCAGTAGCGGTAAAATAACGTGGTGAATCATATTAAACTAATGAGTTCTACAATAATATTAAGCAAGAAAAATGATGTAATATGCGAAAGTTCAGGTACTACTGTAATGTTTTCACATGAAATGGTGAAGTTTGGACCCTAAGAAGTCCATTCTCAGAGATAATTATCAAGTATAATATATAATTATACGATAATTATCAAGGATACCCTCCCCTTCAGCACTTAACCGTAGAAAAAGAAAGTTGAAAATTCAAACGAAATATTATGTCTAAGCGAAAAAAATCAAGATTAAAAATATCAATAAGTAAAAACCAAATCATGGAAACGATAAATCATTCAGAGTTGAATCAATTAACAGAAAAGAGTATATAATAATGAGGATAAAAATAAAGAAAAAGTTAATTCCCAATTATTAGAAAATCGATATGATATGTAATAAGTGATATAGTGATAAGTGTATATGTGATATAGTAATAAGTGGAATAATGAGGGAGTGAAGGTTATTATTAGAAAAGAGATTTGTAGATTCAAATCCAAAAATAATGTTAATAAGAAAAGGAAATTATTGTACAAAAGAGATTAGTTTATGTTAATAACAAGATAATATGATTATGAAAGTTCATGAAGAAATAATAATAATTCTAATGATTAGGGAATTATGAAGGGGAAATTATAATACAAGAAGAGGGGAAGGGATATAGAATAAGGATGCTAAGATCCACTCGAGGAAGAGTTTGAATAAGAAACAATCTTAAATGTAGCCTATACACATTTTTTATGCTAAATTTACATGAATGAAATGAAAAAGAGAAAACTCATCATTTTTACTTGGGAGTGGAGGGAAATGATTATAAAAGATAAGGATAGGGAATAAGGAAGGTTCAATTTGAATGTCATGCTGCTCTAGGGTTGGACAGTTTTAGCCATTTTTTCTAAAAGATAATGTCTCAATGTACGGGTGAAGCCCGCTCGACTCTCTATGGACCTAATTTGATTTGGGAGTGCATTCCATGAGAACCGCTAACAAGGTGGGATTTTGTATAAATAGTTGTTCGATGATTTGGAATTCTTAGAGTATTTTCACCTGTTCTAGTGTGGGAAGCATCAATTCTCCTACCTCCAGAGACAAATTTAAAATCGTTTTTGAAATAGATTGCTTCACCATATTTTAAAATGTCCCTAACAAGCTGGATTATATTATGCATTCTCTGATCAGGTAACTTTAAAGTTGAACTGTCAATATGGGCTTGAGTGATTCGTTCATGGCGTTGGAGAGAGTAAACAAACCTGAGGCAATAGTTTTGACTCGCTGAAGTTTATCGTTTAAGGTTACTTGCATATCATTGAGCACAGAATTACAATACCTAAGATGTGGGAATATGAGCGATTTGACTAGTAACAATCTGATTTTTCTGGGAAGAATATCTTGCATCTTCTTCAATGAATGCATGACAGAGAATACAAATTTACAAGTCTTATTAATTTGATCAGACCAGTCAAGATTTTTGTTCATAATAATTCCAAGGTTTTTAACTGAATCACAGTAAGCTACTTCGACACCATCAACATTAATTTTGTTAAGTGAGTTTAAATCGATTTTGTTTACTAGTCTTGAATATCCAATTATCATGGGCTGAGTTTTTAAAGGGTAGAGTTCTAGTCCGTTTTTCTTTGTCCATTCTACTATTGAAATTATATCGTGATTCATTTTATTTATTGTTTCATTCATTTCAGTGATTGGGCAGCTTGCATAAATTTGAAGGCCATCAGCATAAGTATGGAAACTAGAAAATTTGATGACAGAGGGTAGTTCATTCGCATAAAGAGTGAAGAGTAGGGGGCCTAAGATAGAACCTTGAGGGACGCCATGGTTAACATTCAACCAATTAGACCTATTATATTCAACAGAGACACATTGCTATCTACCTGAGAGATAGGATTTGAACCATGCTAGGGTTTGATAACCAGACCCAAGAATAGCTAGTTTGTTCAAGAGAATTTCAAGATCTACAGTGTCGAATGCTTTTGAGAAATCAAACAGACTGAGGACAGTACACTTTCTTTGGTCCATAGCTAACCTAATATCATCGGTGACATGCGAGAGCGGTTTCAGTAGAAAAAGATTTTCTGAATCCAGATTGGA